>NC_056732.1:220487669-220665169 GCF_019279795.1 Protopterus annectens | reverse complement strand
TCTGTAACTGTAATAATAATGATTATGTATTTTTATCTTTAATGATATTACTATTATTATCGTAACATACACAAAATTTTATTTTACTTTGAAGTTAAGAGAAAAGTAACCCAGTTATAGCAAGTTTCACACATAAGAATATCACAGTTAACTTGTTATAGTAAAAGTAAGTACTTATGAACCACACTGTTGCTACACTTTTGCATCAGAAACCTAAAAGCTCTGAAATCTCTAACACACTTCACACACAGCCACACAACTAATGGCCAGAAGTGAACTGCATCTCTAATAATTTTCAAGCTCTTCCACAAGAATCAGGGACAAAGCCAAAACTAATCATGAATGAAAGCCATAAATCGGGCACTTTTAAGTACTGGTACTGTTCTGTTAATGCTTTGGATTTAGTACTGTTCACTTAAGACTTTGCATCAGTGTGCATATTTTGAAAAATAAGAAATGTTTAATTGTAAAATGTTAAGTTGTCAATCTCGCCTTCATTCTTGCTGGATGGGTTCGGAGCCGATCCTCGGCTCCGACTCGGCACTTGCTTTAGCTCGAGAACTCCTTTTACCAGCTCGAAGCAGCCCTATATCCCATGATGCAAGGCGGAACTACCTCAGATCTCGTTTGCCGCTTAGCGAAAGAGGTCTCCTTTGCCAGCTGAGGTAAGTTTTTTCTTTGTGAAATAAGAACAAGATTAGTTAGGGGTTTATTTTTCCCTTTTAGTGTTAGTTTAGTCTGTAGTTAGTTACAGCCCACCCTATTCCCTTGTTTTCAAACTTTTTATAATCTTTAATCTAAAGTTTTTTAGTCAGGCCTAATTCCCCATTGGTTATTCCCTTCCTGTGTGTTTGTGTAAGGGATTAATTTGTGTGATTGTTGGGATTGTTTGTGTTTCCATCCTCCTAGGATGTCAAAGGAAGGCAAGGTCTCAGGCTTCAAGAAGTGTGACCAGTGCTGTCAGAAAATGTCTCTGACAGATGGTCACACTTCTTGTGTTTATTGCCTGGGGCCTTTGCACCTGCAGGACTCCTGTGCTTTGTGTCATGCTTTTAGCCAGAGAGTCCTGCAGGAAAGGAGGAATAAGCTCATCCTCCGAGGCTTACTTAAGCCAGAAGGTTCTCCTCCTAAATTAGGGTCAGGAAAACCTCCTAAGCCACCGAAGGCTCAGCCTACAGTGTCCAAGCCTCCTCCGGTGGCTCCGGCTCCGTCGGAGCCGACATCGGCTCCGGCTGGAGCCGATACATCTTCTGTTCAAGTAGTGGGTTCGGCGCCGACCGGCTCCGATACCCTGACTACTGTGGCCTTGTCGGCTCCGGCTGGAACCGACACTTTATCCGGCATCGGAGCCGAGATATCCTCGGCTCCATCTGGAGTTCAAGGGACTTCGGCTCCGATGGCTTCGACCCGTAAGAAATCTCGGTCCCCTACTATACTGAGTATCCACTCGGCTCCGGGGTCTCCTCTTTTGTCTGAGCGGAGCCATCGGAGCCGATCTTCGAGATCTTCCAGGCTGTCTGACCATGATTTAGAGAGGGTGGTAAGCAGGCTGTTGAAGTCTCAGGCACTGGCCCAAATGCTCCATAGCCCGTCTCAACAGACTTCGGCTATAGCCCCAATCCTTGAACTTCCTCCTCCGACTCCACACCGGAGTTCGGGCGGAGCTTCGGGACAGGGACTGTTTCGATGCGCGAGCCGATACATCTTTCGCCTCCGTCGTCCTCGGCTCCGATCTCCTCCTTGAGACCTTCCTTGGAGGGATCCGGTCGCCGGGTTTCCACTGTTGGCTCCGAGGGGCTAGTGGCATCGGACCCTTGTCCGACCCGCTCTCCCTCTCGGGGCTTCGCTTTGGTAAGCTCGGCGCCGACATCGGCCTCGAGCCTTCTCTCTCTTTGGAGCCGGCCATTCCTGTTTCTTGGAGCGGGTGTGTTCCGGCCTCCCGGGAGAGGAGCCTTTGAGGTGATGAGAAGTGTCCTGGCCTCTGAGCCTGGTCAACGGTCCATCCCTCTAGCTCCTCCCTCTTCAGTGCCTGCAGATGCCTCTTGCCAACCTCTTGCTCACAGGCCCAGGGATCCATCGCCCCAGGTTTCCCCACTGGGAATTTCCTCCTCTTCCGAGGTTTCTCCTGATCCTGCAGGGGAACCCCCTCGAAGAGGGCGTGTAAGAGGAAACACACAGACTCCCTGAGTCTACTACATCTGATACCGACTTAGATGAGTCAGAGGGTTCCCCACGGTCCCCCTCTGAGGATGTCTCCTTTTCAGACATCCTTGAGCTCCTCAAACAGAGGGGAATTGGCCCTCCATTGACCCCTCCGAGGATGAGTCGGTATACCTGGAGGCTTTGGATCCCGACCCTCCACCTCCTGGGTGTCTCCGCTTTTCGACCCACTTATGCAGGTAGTGGCTCGGAAGGCGTGGGCGGCTCCAGATTCTGTGGAACCTGTCCCCAGAAGACCATCCAAATTCATTACGGCCCCTTCGGATAAACAGTTCCTTTCCAAAGGTGTCTCTGTGGATGCTATGGTGGTGGCGGCGGCCACTAAGAAGGAACTGGCGGATCCTTCAGTACCTGTCCATCCTCCTAACAAGGATTCTAGGACCATGGACAGGTATGGAAAGCGGATGTTTTCTTCAGCGACCTTTGCTTTGCTATGCGTTCGCTGAATTATCTTTGTCACTTCACCAGGCTTCAACGAGATATTCTCAAAGAACTGGGTGAAGTAGTCCGGGATCCTTCTGCTGCTGGGGCTCAGGAAAAGATTGCCTCACAGCTTGCTATCCTGAATTCCATATCTAACTCCTCCATGCGGCTCATATCTTATGCGGCCGATGGAGCGAGCAGGGCTGCAGGCACAGGAGTTGCTCTTAGACGCCAAGCCTGGATGCGGCTGTGTAATTTTGCGGACCCCTTTAAGGCGTCCTTCACGAATACCCGCTTTGATGGTTCAGCTTTGTTCGGACCTCAGGTGAAGGATACCTTGACCAGGTGTGAGCAGGACGGTAAAACTCTTTCTGCCGTTGGAGTCCAATTTTCCACTCCTTCTAGACCATATCCCAAGGGGGGGAAGATGTGGTTCCGTAAAGCCCAAGGAGCTACACCGGACACATGTGGTCAGTTTACCCCTAGAGGCAGAGGGGGTAACAATAATAGACGCCGCCCTAGAGGCAGGGGGGGTCCTCAGAACCAGGGCAACAGGGAGTCTCTTCCTGAGAAGCCTTTTCAACATCCCTGAGGTGTTGCCCGACTGTCCACCCTTGGAGGCAGTCGGGGGAAGGATTTCACTGTACCCAGTAGCCTGGCAATCCCTATCCCAAGAGAAGTGGGTACAGTCGATTATATCCGAAGGTTACAAGATCCCCTTCGAAAGGTTTCCGTGCCTCTACAATCCCTTCCAGACATCTCACCCGGTCAAAGGGATTTGGCAGAACAGGAGGTTTCAAAACTCCTAGAAAAGAGCCGTCCAGACAGTGCCGACAGACCAAGTAGGATCCGGCGTCTACTCAAGATTCTTTTGGTCCCCAAAAGGACGGAGATTGGAGACCAATATTAGACCTGAGCAATCTGAACAGATTTGTCAAGAAGGCAAGATTCCGGATGGTCACGCTTCAGTCCATTCTGCCCTTTCTGGGCAAGGACAACTGGATGTGCTCTATAGACCTTCAGGATGCGTACTATCACATAAAGATTCACAGACGCTCCAGAAGGTTTCTCCGCTTTCGGCTAGGGACCAGTCATTACCAATTCAGAGCACTGCCCTTTGGCCTCACTTCAGCCCCCAGAGTGTTTACCAAATGTATGGCAGTGGTCACAGCTCACCTGAGACGTTTAGGATTCCAGGTGTTTCCTTATTTGGACGACTGGCTCCTCTCCGCCACCACCAAGTGTCAGCTTCTTCAGTCCAGAGACTACACCCTACAGCTTTGCAGGAAATTGGGAATTTCAGTAAATTTCGAAAAATCTTCTCTGCTGCCTTGCCAATCTATCACCTTTATAGGCGCAGAATTAAACACCGTCAAAATGTTAGCCAGACTAACAGATCAAAGAATTCTGGACATCCAGAAATTTGTTCGGCTTCTGTTACAAAGCAACAAGATCAAAGCCAGATTTGTCCTAAAGGTTCTAGGTCTTATGGCTGCGGCCATTGTTCTTCTACCACTGGCTCGCTTCCACATGCGTCTCCTGCAGTGGATGTTATTCACGCAGTGGTCGTACCACAATCTTCCGATGAGACACGAAATCTTAGTCACACAGTCGTGCAGGGCTCATCTGGGCTGGTGGATATCTTCCCCTCTTCTTCATCAGGGCCGACCCTTTATTCCCCCTCTTCCAGTTGCCACAGTCACTACGGATGCCTCTCTGATCGGGTGGGGGGGGCATTATCAGGGCAGGATGGTCCACGGATGTGGCAACCCATAGAATACCATCTGCACATAAATGTCCTGGAGATGAGAGCAGTGCTTTTAACGTTGCAAGCCCTCGACGACTTTCTTCCCACGGGGACTATTGCAGTACAAGCGGACAACATGTCCGTGGTCTGGTACATCAACAAACAGGGCGGAACCAGGTCCTATCCGTTATGTCGAGAAGCTCTCAGACTTTGGCAATGGGCGATCTCTTCTCAGCGGTTTCTGATAGCAACGCACATCCCCGGCAGGTTCAACCTATTGGCGGACAGGCTGAGCAGATCTATTCTGATGCCTCACGAGTGGTCTCTCAATCAATCTGTAGTGGATCAGATTTTTCTGAAGTGGGGCACTCCTTGTTGCGATCTTTTCGCTACCCCTCAAAACAACAGTGCCCAGACTATTTCACTCTCTTTCCCCTTCCAGGTCAACCCCTGAGAGACTCTCTAACCCAGGATTGGCCTCGGGGACTTCTTTATGCTTTTCCTCCCTTTCCCTTGATTCCACAAGTCATTAAGAAAGCCACCGTTTTGAGAGCCAAATTGATCCTCATTGCTCCATATTGGCCTCGGCAAATTTGGTTTCCGTCTCTGCATCGTCACCTTCTGGTGCAGCCCTGGCATCTGGACCCAGTTCCGGATCTTTTGATCCACCAGTCGGGTCAGCAGCACCGGGCCATTCATTCTCTCAACCTCACTGCTTGGTTGCTCCACTTCCTTCCCTAGCCAGGCTACCAATGATTTCTGACTCAGTCAGAGACATTTTAGTGTCTTCTTTGAAGTCGTCCACTAGGTCTATTTATGCTAGCAAGTGGCGACGTTTTTCGATTTGGGCAAACTCCAGAAATATTGATCCTTTTACTGCTCCCTTACATTCTGTTTTAGATTTCCTGGCGGAGGTTTTTCATTCAGGATCCTCGTCATCTACAGTCAAAGTACAACTGGCTGCTATTTCCAAGTATCATGTTGGCTTGCATGACAATAACATTATGTCTCATAGATTATGCAAGGCCTTTTTGAGAGGAGTTTTTCTCCTAAAACCACCTATAAAGCATCCTCCTCCGCAATGGGATCTAAACTTAATTTTGGCATCCTTGATACTACCTCCCTTCGAACCGTCTGCTTCATGTTCTTTGAAGTTATTGACGTGGAAAACTATATTTTTACTGGCCGTCACTTCTGCAAGAAGGGTTTCCGAGATTCAAGCTCTCTGCATTCGTTCACCTTATTTGTTTTTTCATAAGGACAGGGTATCATTAAGAACTAACCCTTCTTTTCTTCCCAAGGTTGTATCTCAAACCAATATTAACAAATCTATAGATCTACCAGTCTTTTTCCCTAACTATTCCGACAGAGCTGAACAGAAACTGCATTTTTTGGATGTCCATCGTCAGCTCAGGTACTATTTGCATAGAACTAAACAAATTAGAAAATCGGACCAATTGTTTGTTTCCTATGCAGAAAACAGGATAGGTCTTCCAGTTTCTAAAGTGACCTTATCCAGATGGTTGACTTCCACCATTTCCTATGTGTACTCTCTCAGAGGCAAACAACTATCTTCTAAGCCAAAAGCACACTCGACCAGGAGTCTATCCACTTCTGCAGCCTTTCAGGATAGGCTACCCATTGATACCATTTGTGCAGCGGCTACTTGGGCCATGCCTCATACCTTTGTCTCTCATTACAAGTTGGATTTGGCCTCCAGAGATAGGGCCAGTTTTGGTTCCACAGTTCTCAAGAGTCTGTTCCATTGAGCCACCCGGGATACAGGTGCTAGGGGCCTTGGTCCCATCCAGCAAGAATGAAGGCGAGATTGACAACTTAACATTTAGAAGTTATGTACCTACCATAACGTTCCATGTTAGTTGTCTTCTCTCGCCTTCTTTCTTGCGTCCCTCCCTCCTTCCTCCTGGCCTGGACAGATCTTGGAGAGTTCCTATTAGATTGTTTCCTCCGGTACGTTGTTATGAGGATTTCTTTTAGGAACCATTGTTCCTAATTCTGTTAGGATAGTCTTTAGCAGGGTAAGTTAGCTGCCAAACGAGATCTGAGGTAGTTCCGCCTTGCATCATGGGATATAGGGTTGCCTCGAGCTGGTAAAAGGAGTTCTCGAGCTAAAGCAAGTGCCGAGTCTGAGCCGAGGATCGGCTCCGAACCCATCCAGCAAGAATGAAGGCGAGAGAAGACAACTAACATGGAACGTTATGGTAGGTACATAACTTCTAATTCTGGCAGTTTGCTTACTATAATTATCCATGTCCTGTCAGAATATTTAGAAATAATAGAGCAGAGACATAAGCCAAAATCAAGAATATCCCTGAAAATAAGCAGCTATTGAGAAGTATAAGTCAAACTTCAGCTTTGAAAAATGTTGGGCACTTCATGTTTGCATGCTTTTTTATGAGCTAAAATTTCCCAATTACTGCAAATAATTATGATGGGGATCTGTGATCATTTACCTTTATTTGTTCTCAAAATGGTTTTCTCTTGAAGAGAATCTTAAGACCATTTCTAGGACTCTTAATAACTTGGTACTGATTAGAGAAAGAATCATAATTATTTGTTTTTCTTTTTCTTGTATGAAAAGCTCTTTCTAATGTATTTTCACAAACTTTTTTCTAGTTCATCTTAAGAATTTTTGGCTTTTCTACCATCATTATATATTTTTGTTTTACTACAGTTCACTTTTTCGTTTGGTGCCTCCCTAGTTTGTCATGTTTGTCATCTTTTGGTTTTGAATTCATGGTGTTTTTTTATTATTATAATGTTATTTATTTGTTTCTCTGCTTGCTTTTGTAGATTATTTTACCAGCTTTCCACAAAATTTAGATTTTCAAGTTTTTTTTTTTTTTTTTTGCTATTCATTGAATATGTCAAACTGATCGAATCATAATAAATGGTGAGGAGAGAGTGGGATAGAGAATACATAGGAAATAAGAGGAAATATAGTCAAGCAAGTAGATGTACCACATAGTTATTAATTGTAGCAAAACAAACAAACTGCAGATTATCAACACTAAAATGACTATCTATTAGCCATTCCACAGCTACTTTTAAAACTGAGCAGGTTACATTGCAATTGTTTGTGTCTTTCGGCTTTTCCCGGTGAGGGGTCACCACAGCGGAACTCCGGTCCGCTAATGATTGGTAGTTGATTTTTACGTGCCGAGTTACCAGCTCTGATGCACAACCTTCGACAAAGGTACTCCCATTCACGCATGTCTCCATGCAGAAGACGCTCTACCTGAGAATCGAACCGGACAGCGTCTTACTGTGAGGCGACAACGCTACCGCAGCACCACCACCGCGGGTTGCAGGTTACATTGCAGTACTAGAAGAAAACGTAGAAAGGAAAGGATCTGAATATGCTCATATCTATGTCATCTTAGTGTGATCCCTTGCTTGAAGAGTGAGCAGATTTGCTGATGTAATACTGTTTCAGCAAGGAATACCATTCAGAAGAAAGAAGAGGATCACAGCATTCCAACTTGCTCATATGGAGTAGTTTGAAAAACAAACGGTAGGCGTCCTGGTGAAGTACCAAAGACCCACAAAAAACAGTTCTCCACCAGGTTAGGATCAGTCCATCCACACTGTAATGATGATCCACTTGAGAATCTTGTAAGAATTTATTAGAGGTAAAATCCAAAAATGAACTGGGTAAGCACTTTTGTCCACAGCAACACAGGACTTTATCAAACCATAGTGCTTCACCAGTTAAAACAATTTAAACAGTATAATCCATTAACTGAAAACAATTTACACTTGTTAATTGCAAATCATTGAAGTTTTTTGTCATGAATTAAAATTTGTAGATACAGTCTCAGCATACTAAAAAAAAAATGCAGTAGTTAAGTCTCAAATAATAACTTTATAACATTTAACCTAAGACTTAAAAATTATAAATTTTTTGCTCTGTCTTTTAAAATGGGAACTATAGAAAGGTATTCATTAATGCCTGGAGGTCTATTGGCTCCCAGTTTTAATTGCCACTTAAGTTACCTTTTGTGTACATTGTTCAGTGGCGGATCCAGGAATTTGCAGAAGGGGAGGCGCAGTATAGAAAGAAGACATTTGCGGTATGTGGAAAGTAGATGAAAGCAGTGGGGTCTGTAGAAAGAGGACCAGCTAGAGCTGCACTGATAGCAGGTGTGAAAATATAGCAATGTACATTCAGCTGTACATCCTTATAGTGCAGCTGTGACACTGTAAGTAGTTAACTCTTATCTAGCACACATCAAATTTAAAGGTAGTACCAGATATTTCAAGGCATGCCTGGGAGTGACGTCTGGTCATCTATGCCAAGCCATAGTCCCGTTTCTTGATGATATGGCTTTACATATGCATTATGATAACCTAGGGAATAGTGTCGCTGAAGATGATGTGACCACAGCAAGTATTGATAATGCAGGCATTGTAACCTGGCAACCCCAGATATCCTATTAACTGGTGACTCCACTGTCTATTAAATAGGTGTGCATATCACTGGGCAGTGTAAAGAAGCTTCTGAAAGTGCCATGTCTGCCTGGAGGCAAGCTTAAGGACCTCAGCTCTGATTAAAACGAACTATGACATGGTCATTGTTCATGATGCAGTCAGACTTAGAAAGTCCTTCCTTTTGCATGTGCAATAGGATGGGGTAAGATTATCAAACATCCTAACAAGCACAGGAAAATGACACCTGCTTAGTGAAGTCTTCTCATCACCTCATGCGGCACCTGAATACTGCAATATAACATTGGTATTCAATCAGTGGCTAAGGGCATGGTGTCATAGAGAGGAAATGCACATCATAGATTCCAGTGTATACCTCCTTTCACTGAATCTTGTGGCACTGGAACTTATGTGGACATTGACTAGCAAGTGTCTATTGTTATAAGAAAGCCCTTCTATATTGCACAGCTTATAAACAAAGGGATTGTGTCTAGATCTAGGGATGTCATTGTCCCCTTTACTTTTCCCTCATTAGGCCAGTTATTGAATATAAGGCTGCATTCAGCATGCATTTGTCCAGACACATGCACCTACTAGAACACAGAAATACCTTACTAAATGAATACAATGCCTAAACAACATGCCCTACATGGACCGGCACAAAGCCCTTTTACTATACTTGGTATCCTACAGACTGTGAAGAGGTGACATTTGCCTGGCATATAAGGCATCCTTTGACCCAGTACTGATGGATTTACTGCACATCAGCAAGTCAAATTGCATCAGAAATACTCTGTGTAGAGATCAAAACATCTTCTGCAACATCAGCAGAACATTTTTGAGGGACAGGTATATCTTGCAGAAAATACCACTGCTATGGAACAGACTCCACATTCACGTAAAATAAAGTTCATCCCTGTCCAGTTTCAAGTGCAACTTAGATCTGTGGATGGGAAACAGAAAGTTTACCCCCGCACTACCCCCTGTACTACTAATGGACAAAAGCAGCTCCTAAATGTTTTATTGCATGCATGGGTACCCTCAAATTATCTATGGTATGATCCCAGTTATTATCATTAGGGGTAATATACAAGTAATGACCATGGGAATGGGTAAGGCCAATCTCTAACCAAATGGGATAGGATAGTTTGAGTACAAGAATGGAAACTGGCTCACTGACATTTCATGGCCAGAACAGCATAGACTGCCGCATTGTCAAGAGATAGAAGAAGACTGTTGTTGCAACAAATTTGCTGCACTGTGCCTTGGTCATCACCCACTCAACCATTAGGGCTACAGACAGCACCAATGTGTTTTAAGTGGGTGGGCAGGATCTTTGAGTACACTATAGAATGATACAAGTGAATGGGCAGAAAGGACACTGCTACAGCAACATTCATATGGACAGAGAGAGAGAGAGAGAGAGACAGTGTGACACTGAGGTTTCTTATGAGGGGGTTGCTTATTTATACAGTGCTGAGTTCTGAAACATATAGCACATCCATGACAAAGGTTCCTATGGAACAGTTGTATGTAGAATGTCAGGCAAAAAAGAAAGGAGAGCTCATCATAAAAAAGCAGCACCTGAACATTCCTTCTAACACATACTGACAGCAAGTTTCCCCACATCCATATACGTCTTATAAAAGCTACTAATGTTGTAATGGGGAAGAGGACTGAGTCATCTCCCCTAACTACGTACACACACACACACACACACACACACACACACACACACACACACACACACAAAAAGCACCCTAAACACTTCTCATTGCCTGGGCAATTGCTAGACACTGACTCTTCAGTTTCATTAATGCACCAGTACCTCCCAAACAAGCTTTAATATATTGTTGGACAACTGCGGCTTGTCCATACTGCTAACTGTAACAAAATAGACACACACACGCACACACACACACACACACACACACACACACACACACACACACACAACTGATTATATGATCTCTCTTTAAGTGGACTTTAATTACATATAATGCCATGTTGTACAGCTAGTGTTCCTAGTGCAGGGACAACGTTAATTACAAGCAGGTTTATTTTCCCTGTTTTCATTTATCATCCCCTTTCTGAAAATGTTAAATAAAACCTAGCAAAGAGGCATAAACTATACCCCAACAACCAGCGGAAAGAAACTATACTAAAATGCATTAAAGATTCAGTGACAAAATGACCAAAATGAAACAAACCACATTCTGTAAACATTTTAATATCTAGCATTAAACCAAATCTTATCAAATCCAATATTTACAGAGCTGTATTGTTAAGCATTCAAAAATAACTCTCTGAAGTAATAATTCATTGCCTGGCTTTATAGGGAACAACATCAGATTTGTAGTGTTGCAGACTGGCACATTTTCCAGTACCAGTCCTGTTTCTTTTAACAGCATATCAATGAAAACCAGGAGCACCATCTCATGTACAGACATGTCTTCCATCTTTGAACATTCAACATAGGTTCATAGGTTGGTACTAGGCTATCAGCCCTAGGGCCTATACAAGCCTAGCCATAACAATTCCCTGGCTGTTTCTTCCCACATTATTTACTTTCCTGGACCCCTGTCTAGCAGGGCGACTGACGTGATCCCTGGGGTGAATTTCCTTTCTCCCATCCAATCGTCAAGGTTCCTCTTGAAGAGGTCCAAAGAGGCACTCTGCTTGACATGTATGGGCAATCTATTCCAGAGTCTGTGGAGTCTCTGGGTCAGGAACCTATCCCTCCAGCATGTTTTGTTTATTGTGATGACAAGGTTTAGATCCCTGGAGCGTGTAGCTCTGAGGGATTGGGATTTCTTTAAGTGTAGCATGTCCAACAGCTCTGGGTTTGACATGGCCTTGTATGTTAAGCAGAGATCGCCTCTGAGTAGACGATATGCAGCAGAGTATAGCTGGAGTTTTTTAAGGCGGTCAGCGTAGGGCATCTGCTTTAGGCCTGTGATTCTTTTAGTGAGGTATTTCTGAGGCCTTTCCAGTTGTTGCAGATGTCTTGAGAGGTACATACCAAATGGGGCGTTGTATTCTATAATGGGTCTGAGGGATGAGTACAGTGGGACAATGACCTCCTTTTTTCTGGATGAAAAGCCCTTCGTGATGAGGTGTGCCACATAGAAGGATTTCCTGACTGTTGTGGCGATGTGGTTATCGAAGGTGAGACCACTGTCCACCTGTGTCCCTAAGTCTCTTATCACACTTTCTGTGTTTAGTGTACTGCCACCTATATGGTAATTCATGGATACATGTTTTTTCCCAAAGGGGATAACAATACATTTCTTGGCATTGAGCTTGAGCCCATGGCTCTGGCACCAAGCATCTGTTTCTGTAAGGCCCTTTTGTACGGAGAAGCACAACATGCTCTAGATAGACTCCTTTTACAGTTCACATGTAACTTTATGTTCTTAGACCGACTCAATTTAAATCCTATAACTTCCTTTCCATGAAACCAGCTGGATCATTGTCAAATGTGGCCCTAGGCGGGGAAACAGACCAATACATTCTGCCATACGAGTACTGCATTATTTGTCCATTTCTCGTCGGTTACCATAAAACATTGCTCAAACCTCAGTGTACATACTATTTTCGTCTTTACTTTTACAATCATCACAGAGATTTGGATTTAAATTAAAACCCCTCTCTCTCAGATTTTACAGCAAAAAGTCTGACAGCCATTTGTTGAACTAAACGAAGCAAGTTTCACATTGAAAACAGACAGCATGAACAACAATAAACTTATTTTCCCTTAACCCGCATTTATTGAAATTCCATCTGGAAACCCGTTAAGAATCAGTCATCTCTAGAAACATGGTTAATTAAATCTCAGCTAGTAGAAAAAGCTAACAAAATGTTGATACTTTTCTACCTTATACAAGAATCAATGTAAAAGCCATGAAAGACTCAACTTTCAGCATTAGAAAATGCATCTTTTTATTTACTTTTGTTGAATGGGGTTGTCTGACTGAGATGACAGGCAATGGAAGGAGGATAAGGGAAGGCAAACAAAAACAGGTGGAAGCAGTATGTAGACAATGAGGTATACTTATAGTAATTTGGAGCTACCATTCCATTTTTAAGCACCTTTATAGAGAATGGGCAAACTGTACATCAACATCTTGATTGGAGAACAAAAGGTCTCCAGCAAGGCATTAATGTACAAGTAATGCCTGCTAAAAAAATGAGTCTGCAGCATCTCAGCAGCATATCAAGCTATTGTGGAGCTCGAACAGAAAAAAACTAACGGCCACCATTATTTTACACTCGCTAAGCAGTGCTTTAGCTGTTTAGCGAGCGTAAAATAAAAAGGAAAAGAATTAAAAAAGAAAGGATGTGTGTGTGTTTATATCTATGTGTGAGATTGTATGTATGTATGAGTGAGAGAAAGAGAGACAGAACGATTGAGCTATTACTTTAAACTTGCTAATTATCACTTTTGCTGTTTAGTGAGTTTAACAGAATAAATGAAACAGGAAAAAAGTGTGTGTGTGGGTGTGTGATCAACCTTTCCCCTGGCAGCATCATTTAAGAGATTTCCGTACCTATTAGCACAAAAAATGGGGGGGACAAAAGACAGAAAATAGGGACAGATTTTAAATATTGCTCTTATAAACTAGCTGCTAGAATAACAGGGTTCCCATTAGTATGCATTTTCTGAAGCAGAAGTGTGTGTGTGTGTGTGTGTGTGTGTGTGTGTGTGTGTGTGTGTGTGTGTGTGTGTGTGTGTGTGTGTGTGTGTGTGTATGTGTGTGTGAGAAAGTGGGTGAGATGTCTACTGGGAGCAGCAGCAGTAAAGAGTACTGAAAAATCTGGATTAAGCCTAAAATAAAGGAGGAGCAAAGGCTCTAAAATAGAAACAGATTTTAATTATTGCTCTTATAAAATTACAAAGTTGCTTAAGTAAAGGATTTATGTTAGCATAAATTTTCTGAAGGAAATAGAAGTCTGCAACTCAAATGTATGTCATTATTTAGTAACGTCAATCTCCAATGACTGCAAACAAACCAAACAATTTAGGAGTAAGAGACCAAAAATTAAAGTAAATATCTGATTATTTTTTTTAAAGTGTTATATTTTAGATGTAAAATGCTTCCTCCAGTTCCATTAACATATACTACAGCAAGTTTGAAACATTAGGCAGAGGAAGTATTTTACATCAACAATATACCAAAAAATAATAATAATAAAAAAGTAAAACACAACAAATTTACAGATAGCCCATTCTCTAAGAGCAATAATGCCCTTCATGGTGTGTGTTAACATGCAATTAATGCCCTACCATGGGTGTAGAGGCCCTCCACCTGTGACATCAGGCCTCATAACACACTTGGCAGGCATTAATTACACATTAACACAAAACCCTGTCGGGCATTATTGCTTGCTTACTGAATGATCACTTGTGATACATTAATATAAAAGTAATCAAACCATATTAGTACATTCACATTTACAAATGTTATACATTATATATATATATATTGTTATATGTCATATAATCAAAGCAACATTACATAAACCATTCCTCCTCCAAAACATATTTCTGCATGTATTGTTCCATAATTTCCATTTTTCTTTGTAATTTACTCCGACCCTTTTCTAAAGATCCCACTTCCTGTTCTTTTATCTCTGTTATAATATTTACTATGTCAAGAATAGTTGGTTTAGATTTTAATTTCCATTTTCTACTAATAGCTTTTTTTTTGGCAGTCACCAGATAAACTTCTACATCTTTGACCAGGTATACGTATCTGTATTGCCCCCAATAGCGAAATTCAACACTGACATCTGGATAGAGGCAGAACTAGCTGAGCTGTGCAGCATTTAGTTGTGTAATCTATTTTCTTCAAATAATGTCCACTGTGGTTTCCCTGTGGAGTTTCAACAGTCCCCATATAGTCTTAGCATTCTAAGGTACAGAAAACATGATTGATGCTTGTAGTTCTAAGCATACAGCGTTGTCCAACAGAGCCACAAGGCATAATAATAATAATAAATTATTATTATTATTATTATTATTTTGAAACCAGTAGCACTTTTAGTCGAATTCTGTACAAAGACTGCAAAGCAATGTTTAGCACTGCAGTCTGAGTGGTAAGAGTGAAAACATGCACTTGCTAAATGACCCGATAGTAAGATGCATTGTTAAAATAAACTGGAGATGTTAAGTTGTCAATCTCGCCTTCATTCTTGCTGGATGGGTTCGGAGCCGATCCTCGGCTCCGACTCGGCACTTGCTTTAGCTTGAGAACTCCTTTTACCAGCTCGAGGCAACCCTATATCCCATGATGCAAGGCGGAACTACCTTAGATCTCGTTTGCCGCTTAGCGAAAGAGGTCTCCTTTGCCAGCTGAGGTAAGTAATTTTTTGTCAAAAAAAGCTTAGTTAGGGATTTATTTCCCCCTTGTTTCCACTTTCATAGTGTGTAGTGTGTTTACAGCCCACCCTATTCCTTTTATCAAAACTTTTAAATTCCTTTGGTAATTGTATAAAAGTTAAGTTAGGCCTAGACCCCATTGGTTAATCCCTACCTGTGTGTCTGTGTGCTAGGGGATTAATTGTGTGTGTTTGTTGGGGTGTGTGTGTGACTTCCTCCTTAGAAATATGTCAAAGGAAGGCAAGGTCTCAGGCTTCAAGAAGTGTGACTCGTGCTGTCAGAAAATGTCTCTGACAGACGGTCACACTTCTTGTGTTTACCTGGGGCCTTTGCACCTGCAGGACTCCTGTGCTTTGTGTCACTCTTTTAGCCAGAGAGTCCTGCAGGAACGGAGGAATAAGTTGATCCTCCGTGGCTTACTTAAGCCAGAAGGTTCTCCCTCTAAAACAGGGTCTGGTAAACCTTCTAAGCCACCAAGGTTCAGGCTACAGTATCCAAGCCTCCTCCGGTGGCTCCGGCTCCGTCGGGCCGAGATCGCCGGCTGGAACCGATCTATCTGCTTCAAAGTAGTGGGTTCGCACCGATTGGTTCCGACACCCGTCTACTGTGGCCTTGTCGGCTCGGCTGGAGCCGACACCTTATCCAGCATCGGAGCCGAGAAACCTTCGCTCCATCTGGAATTCAGGGACTTCGGCTCCGATGACTTCGTCCGAAGAGATCTCGGTCCCCTTCGTTGCAGAGTATCCAATCGGCTCCGGGGTCTCCTCTTTGTCGGAGCGGAGCCATCGAGCCGATCTTGAGATCTTCCAGGCTGTCTGACCACGACTTAGAGAGGGTGGTAAGCAGGCTGTTGAAGTCGCAGGCACTGGCCCAAATGCTCCATAGCCCGTCTCAGCAGACTTGGCTATTGTTTCACCCTTGAACTTCCTCCTCCGACTCCACACCAGAGTTCGGAGCCGGAGCTTCGGGACAGCGACTGTTTGCGCCGGAGCCGATACATCCTTCGGCTCCGTCGTCCTCGGCTCCGATCTCCTCCTTGAGGCCTTCCTTGGAGGGATCCGGTCATCGGGTTTCCTTGTCTGCTCCGAGGGGCTAGTGGCATCGGACCCTTGTCTGACCCGCTCTCCCTCTCGGGCTTCGCTTTGGTAAGCTCGGCACCGACATCGGCCTCTGAGCCTTCCCTCTCAGTGGAGCCGGGAATTCCTGTATCCTCGGATCGGGATATTCCGGTCTCCGGGAGGAGCCTTTGAGGTGATGAGGAGTGTCCTGGCTACTGAGCCAGGTCAACGGTCCATCCTCTAGCTCCTCCCTCTTCGGAGCCTGTAGACACCTCTTGCCAGCCTCTTGCTCTCAGGCCCAGGGATCCCTCGCCCAGGTTTCCCATTGGGAATTTCCTCCTCTTCCGAAGTTTCTCCTGATCCGCAGGTGAACCCCCTCGGAAGAGGACATGTAAGAGGAAACACACAGACTCCCCGAGTCTACTACATCTGATACCGACTTAGATGAGTCGGAGGGTTCCCCGATCCCCTCTGAGGATGTCTCCTTTTCAGACATCCTTGAGCTCCTCAAACAGAGGGGAATTGGCCATCCATTGATCCCTCCGAGGATGAGTCGGTATACCTGGAGGCTTTGGATCCCGACCCTCCACCTCCTGGGTGTCTCCGCCTTCGACCCACTTATGCAGGTAGTGGCTCGAAGGCGTGGCTCCAGATTCTGTGGAACCTGTCCCCAGGAGACCATCCAAGTTTATTACGGCCCCTACGGACAAACAGTTTCTTTCCAAGGCGTCTCTGTGGATGCTATGGTGGTGGCGGCAGCCACGAAGAAGGAACTGGCGGATCCTTCAGTACCTGTCCATCCTCCTAACAAGGATTCTAGGACCATGGACAGGTATGGGAAGCGGATGTTTTCTTCAGCGACCTTTGCTATGCTCGCTGAACTACCTTTGTCACTTCACCAGGCTTCAAAGAGATATTCTCAAGGAACTGGGTGAAGTGGTCCAGGATCCTTCTGCTGCTGGGGCTCAAGAAAAGATTGCCTCACAGCTAGCAATCCTGAATTCCTTATCCAACTCCTCCATGCGGCTCATATCCTATGCGGCCGATGGAGCGAGCAGGGCCGCAGGCACAGGAGTTGCTCTTAGACGCCAAGCCTGGATGCGGCTTTGTAATTTTGCGGACCCCTTTAAGGCGTCCTTCACTAATACCCCCTTTGATGGTTCGGCTTTGTTCGGACCTCAGATGAAGGATACCTTGACCAGGTGTGAGCAGGACGGTAAAACTCTTTCTGCCGTTGGAGTCCATTTTTCCACCCCAAGGGTCAGAAGGGAGGGAAGATGTGGTTCCGCAAAGCCCAAGGAGCTACACCGGACACACGTGGTCAGTTTACCCCCAGAGACAGAGGGGGTAACAATAATAGACGCCGCCCTAGAGGCAGGGGGGTCCTCAGAACCAGGGCAACAGGGAGTCTCTTCCTGAGAAGCCCTTTCAGCATCCCTGAGATGTTGCCCGACTGTCCACCCTTGGAGGCAGTCGGGGGAAGGATTTTGCTGTACCCAGTAGCCTGGCATTCCCTCTCACAAGATATGTGGGTACAGTCGATCATATCGAGGGTTACAAAATCCCCTTCGAAAGGTATCCCACTCAACAATCCCTTCCAGACATCTCACCCGGTCAAAGGGATTTGGCAGAACAGGAGGTTTCAAAGCTCCTAGGAAAAAGAGCCGTCCAAACTGTGCCGGCAGACCAGGTAGGATCCGGCGTCTACTCGAGATTCTTTTTGGTCCCCAAAAGGACGGGAGATTGGAGACCAATATTAGACCTGAGCAGTCTAAACAGATTTGTCAAGAAGGCAAGATTCCGGATGGTCACGCTTCAGTCCATTCTGCCCTTTCTGGGCAAGGACAACTGGATGTGCTCTATAGACCTTCAGGATGCGTACTATCACATAAAGATTCACAGGCGCTCCAGAAGGTTTCTCCGCTGCTAGGGACCAGTCATTACCAATTCAGAGCCCTGCCCTTTGGCCTCACTTCAGCCCCCAGAGTGTTCACCAAATGCATGGCAGTGGTCACAGCTCATCTGAGACGTCAAGGATTCCAGGTGTTTCCTTATTTGGACGACTGGCTCCTCTCCGCCACCACCAGGTGTCAGCTTCTTCAGACCAGAGACTACACTCTGCAGCTTTGCAGGAGTTTGGGAATTTCAGTAAATTTGGAAAAATCTTCTCTGCGGCCTTGCCAATCTATCACCTTTATAGGCAGAATTAAACACTGTCAAAATGTTAGCCAGACTAACAGATCAAAGAATTCTGGACATCCAAAATTCGTTCGGATTCTATTGCAGAGCAGCAAGGTCAAAGGCAGATTTATACTGAAGGTTCTAGGTCTTATGGCTGTGGCCATTGTTCTTCTACCACTGGCTCGCTTCACATGCGTCTTCTGCAGTGGATGCTATTCACTCAGTGGTCGTACCACAGTCTCCGATAAGGCACGAAATCTTAGTCACACAGTCGCAGAACTCATCTGAATTGGTGGATATCTTCCCTCTTCTTCATCAGGCCGACCCTTTGTTCCCCTCCTCCAGTTGCCACAGTCACTACGGATGCCTCTTTGATCGGGTGGGGGGGCATTATCAGGGCAGGATGGTCCACGGGACGTGGCAACCCATAGAATACCATCTGCACATAAATGTCCTGGAGATGAGAGCGGTGCTTTTAACGTTGCAGGCCCTCAACGACTTTCTTCCCACGGGGACTATTGCAGTACAAACGGACAACATGTCCGTGGTCTGGTACATCAACAAGCAGGGCGGGACCAGGTCCTATCCGCTGTGTCGAGAAGCTCTCAGACTTTGGCAATGGGCAATCTCCTCTCATCGGTTTCTGATAGCAATGCACATCCCCGGCAGGTCCAACCTCTTGGCGGACAGGCTGAGCAGATCCATTCTGATGCCTCACGAGTGGTCTCTCAGTCAATCTGTAATGGATCAGATTTTTCTGAAGTGGGGCACCCCTTGTTGCGATCTTTTTGCTACTCCTCAAAACAACAAGTGCCCGATTTTTTCACCCTCTTTCCCTTCCAGGCCAACCCTGAGAGACTCTCTAACCCAGGATTGGCCCCGGGGACTTCTGTACGCTTTTCCTCCTTTTCCCTTGATTCCACAAGTCATTCAGAAAGCCACCGTTTTAAGGGCCAAGTTGATTCTCATTGCCCCTTATTGGCCTCGACAAATTTGGTTTCCGTCTCTGCATCGTCACCTTCTGGTGCAGCCCTGGCATCTGGACCCAGTTCCGGATCTCTTGATCCACCGGTCGGGTCAGCAGCACCGGGCCATTCATTCTCTCAACCTCACTGCTTGGTTTCTCCACTTCCTTCCCTAGCCAGGCTACCGATGATCTCTGACTCAGTCAGAGACATCTTAGTGTCTTCTTTAAAGTCGTCCACTAGGACTGTTTATGCTAGCAAGTGGCGGCGTTTTCTATTTGGGCAAATTCCAGGAATATTGATCCCTTTACTGCTCCTGTACATTCTGTTTTAGATTTCCTGGCTGAGGTTTTTCATTCAGGATGCTCTTCATCTACAGTTAAAGTTCAACTGGCTGCTATTTCCAAGTATCATATTGGCTTGCATGACAATAACATTATGTCTCATAGATTATGCAAGGCCTTTCTGAGAGGAGTTTTTCTCCTAAAGCCGCCTATAAAGCATCCTCCTCCGCAATGGGATCTAAACTTAATGTTGGCATCCTTGATGCTACCTCCCTTCAAACCGTCTGCTTCATGTTCTAAGTTATTGACCTGGAAAACTATATTCTTACTGGCTGTCACTTCAGCAAGAAGGGTTTCCGAGATTCAAGCTCTCTGCATTCGCTCCTTACTTGGTTTTTCATAAGGACAGGGTATCCTTAAGAACGAACCCGTCCTTTCTCCCCAAAGTTGTGTCTCAAACCAATATTAACCAATCTATAGATCTACCAGTCTTTTTCCCAAACTATTCCGACAGAGCTGAACAGAAGCTTCATTTTTTGGATGTCCATCGTCAGCTCAGGTACTATTTGCATAGAACTAAACAATTCAGGAAATCGGACCAATTATTTGTCTCCTATGCAGAAAACAGGATAGGTCTTCCAGTTTCTAAAGTGACCTTATCCAGATGGTTGACTTCCACCATTTCCTATGTGTACTCTCTCAGAGGCAAGCAGCTATCTTCTAAACCAAAAGCACACTCAACCAGGAGTCTATCCACTTCTGCAGCCTTTCAGGATAGACTACCCATTGATACCATTTGTGCAGCAGCTACTTGGGCCACGCCTCATACCTTTGTCTCTCATTACAAGTTAGACTTGGCCTCCAGAGACAAGGCCAGTTTTGGTTCCACAGTTCTCAAGAGTCTGTTCCATTGAGCCACCCGGGATACAGGTGCTAGGGACGCGGTCCCATCCAGCAAGAATGAAGGCGAGATTGACAACTTAACATTTAGAAGTTATGTACCTACCATAACGTTCCATGTTAGTTGTCTTCTCTCCTTCTTTCTTGCCCCTCCCTCCTTCCCTGGCCTGGACAGATCTTGAAGAGTTCCTATCAGGTTGTTTTCCTCCTGAGCCTTCATATGAGGACTCTTATTATGAACTTGTTTTCCTAATTATGTTAGGTTAGTCCTTAGCAGGGTAGGTTAGCTACCAAACGAGATCTGAGGTAGTTCCGCCTTGCATCATGGGATATAGGGTTGCCTCGAGCTGGTAAAAGGAGTTCTCAAGCTAAAGCAAGTGCCGAGTCGGAGCCGAGGATCGGCTCTGAACCCATCCAGCAAGAAAGAAGGCGAGAGAAGACAACTAACATGGAACGTTATGGTAGGTACATAACTTCTAATTTGCATCAACAGACCTTTTCTAAACAAAAAGATGCATGAAACTCTCACATACAGGAATACTGACTAACCTTTATCCTTAACACTTTGTCACAGAATCAAACATTTTATAAAGAACATAGCAAGCTATCAGGGAAAGTCAGAGACATCTTGCAAAAACAGGGACAGCTGAGCTGTATATTGATATTTCTGCTGCAAAATACACAGTAAAGCACATTCTTTTTATTTGTTTTTTTTTTCCTTTTTGTTAGACCAAGCGGACTGATGAAAAGGTATCTGTGAAATAGTGGAGTTGCGCTACAGCAATCACGATCGGCAACTGGAAACAACAATTTTACTTTAAATTTACTTTAAAAAAAATTAGATTACAAGACTCAGCACCCAATGCCAGACTTTCTTGTTTAGCTGACAACTTATGGACCTCCCATGGTTTTGTTATTTCATGGAGACATTGTCATTTGCTTGATTGTTCCTAAAAGAAAATTACATTAATAAAGAAAAAAGATTATCAGATGCATGCAGCACCCGCAAGTATGTGAGACCGATCACACAAAAGCTCAGTCAGTTAATGCTTATACCAAGAATTCTGCAATTCACTCTTTTATATTAAAACAATAGTGCAGACACAGTGTGAAAGTATATTTACAGGTAGGAAAATTGCTCCTGTGACAATCGTGTTTATTTGACGCAATATGCCTATACTCATTGTGAATGAAGAATTCAACTGTTAGGTTTTGTTCAACTGGGGAAGGAAAACAATACCAAGAATATCAGTAACTGCATACTTAAAGAAATGAAGGTGGAGGGTGGGACAAAAAAATACGAAGCATGTGTGATGGGAGGTTCTTCCAGAGTAAAGTTCAAAGCAGAACGAACGCCCTATTTATAGAAACTAAAAAACAAAAAAAAAGCAGAAAGGAAAGACAGTTTTCTTGTTTTTCAAAGAAAGGTTTTGCAGTGATGCAATAAAAAATGTTGCCAAAACACTGGAACTTTGACACGTTCCCTCTTAACTCTTTCAGAAGGTATTTTTGTTGTTTTTGTTGTTTTAATTAGCAGGTAGTTTTCTTGGACGCAGCAGCAAAAAGGGAGTGGCGCGCGCCCCTGCGCCAGAGCCTAAATCCGCCATTGTTGTTACCCCAGTCACCGCCTCTCAGGTCCTCCTTAATAATTTCAAGAATACCAAATTTAACCCTAGCTTCACCAGTGCATACCAAAGTGTGCTTAAATAAGGCATTGAGTGTTTTTATTGGCCATAGCATACTGATGTTCATATATACGTTTCGGAGAGTCCTCCGTTTTTCCCATGTAAAATGCACTACAGCCCTGGCATGTACTCAGGTATATTAAACCACTGCTGTTACAGTTGCCACTGACCAAGTATACTTTTATGTGAAATTCCCCTATCATTATAAGTGGTTCTTCCAAAATGCAAGTGCAATAATTGCACCCTCCACATTTCTTAGTCCCTTGGTATTTAGTGGTCATGTGTAGTGGATGTTCAAAATAATATTTCTTACTTGGTCCCACTTTTGAAACAAAAGTAGGAAATTTTCCCAAAATGTCAAACACCTCACTATTACCTTCAAGTATTCCCCAATTTTTGGTAACAATGTTCCTCACCTTTCTTTCCAAAGAACCAAAATAAGTTACCATGGAGTTGGAAAAATTGCAAAGGTTATTTTGTTCTAAGTGGGAGGTCGGGGGGTCAACTCACTACCTAGTAAAGGTTTAAATTTGACTCCCCATCCTTCTAACACTTCCAAAGCAATCTCGTAAACCCAACCCTTGGGGTAACCTCTGTCAATAAACATGTGTGTGAGGTTACCAAGTTCACTTTTAAGGTCCTCAAGAGTAGAGCACATTCTTGCTCCTCTAATCAATTTGGCCTCTAACTATGTTTTTCTTAGTGTAAAAAGGGTGTTTACTGTTGAATGCCAAAAAACTATCAGAGTAGGTTGGTTTACGAAAGACCTTAGAAGTGAAAATACCTTTTACTTGGTCTCTTAAAATGGTAACATCCAGGTAACCTATGTTGTCCTTAAAGTAACAATACGTAAACTTAAAGTAGAAACGCACTTGGTTAAGGTGTTCAAAAAAATTCTCTACTATTTTTTTGTCACCCTTCGAAAGAACAAAAAACATTGTCCAAGTAATGGAGGTAAAGATCCCATTCCTTGTTAAAATCTGTGCTGAAAATGAACTTCTTTTCCCAGGTGACCATAACTAAGTTAGCATATATGGCTGTACTGCTAGACCCCATGGCCACCCCTTCAACTGTCTAAAATATTCTCCTTCCAATGTAATGTAGTTGTTGTGTAGTATTAATTCCATCACTTCCATTACAAAATTGATAAGCCCCCCTTCCGAAGTTGAATGTTCAAGTAGGGCTTCCAGAAAAAAAGTCTAATCCAATTTGGTGGGGGGATGGAACTAAACAAATCTACTACATAAACTGTGGAAAATCCTGTTGTACTGACAAAAAAATTATTGTTTAATACTGGTAAGGAAATCCCAAAAATCATTGAGGAGGTGTGAAATAGGATGTAATGTGTTTTTCACCAGATGGTCTACAAATACCCCCAAAGAATAAATGGAGCTGTTATGTGCCACTACAATGTGTACAGGGTGGATTTTCTATATTTCTGTGCACTTTGGGGATACCGAATACTGTAGGAATATGTGGATGTTGGTTCGCCAAAAAGTTGTACAATTCCTCGTTAATAGCACCTTGTAAAAGAATGCCCTCAAGAAACAATTGTATCCTTTTATGTGAGATATTAATTTGATTTAATGATACAGGTTTATATTGGTTGGTGTTGTATAACAAGTTTAATATGTCATTGACATAATCGTTTCTTTCCACTAGCACAATAACTCCCCCATTGTCTAGCTTCATTATTCTCAAGTGGTCAGCTGTTCTTAAAGTTCTTAATAAAGTCTCTTCATCTTTATTTAATTAACATACCTATCTTTGTTGGAGAAAAAAGCCTCGTACATTTCTCTAGTACACACCTTCTCAAGAATAGGGTGTAAAGGGGGTTTGAGAACACTCTTCTTTCTGAACGTCTTCTCGGTACCAACCATGCTACTGTCTTTAAAAAAAAGCTGGAAGTTCAGTTTCCTTAGGTACAGTTTAAATTCAATAAGAATTTTGTGAATGTCTACCTCTTTCCCTGGAACAAATTTGAGACCTTTTTTAAAAAGGGAAAAGTGGGTTTCTGTAATTTTCTCATCAGTATAGTTAAAAATATTGAAACCTTGGTAACTGTAAACTTTCCTCTCAAAAGAGGTGGTAACAGTTGTATTGTACGTGTCTCTGACTAGTATCTGTTGTTTCTGTTGCCCATCCAATAATTTCTCTGACCACCTTGTGTCTGTCCCCTCAGTGTTGTTGACTGCCCTAAAAAACTAGTACCTTTTTTATTTTTGTTATTGCAAATCCTTTCGGGCCTTCTTAAGGGGGGGGGGTTGTTCTTCAAATACTTTGTCTTCCTCGTTAGGAAAATGTACTATAGTATTGTTGTCCCTTTCTTCATCATCATAATTAAGTGTCCCTGTTCTTATATCCTTAGCCCCATTCCAGTTAGCATCACTGTTAGACTCAAAATAACTCTTGGGTGGAGGGTGGAGGGTAAGCAGTTTTCTGTAAGTATTCCTGTTCATCCCTTCTTAATTTTTTATGTTTTCTAGCTTTGTTTTCCCTTTGTTTATCTCTTTCAAAAACATTATTGTATTTGAGTTCCAACCTAGAAAATTCAAAATCAGAGGTTATGGCATCATTCAGTACATTAATTTCCTCTAACAAAATGTTAATTCTATTCATGTTGAGTTTTACAATAAAATGTAACAGTTCAATGCCATGCCAGTCAAACATGGCTATCAGTTCATTGAATTCTGGTTGGCCCATTGTTAAACAGTTTGGGAATTTGTACATTCTCAAACCCCTAGGTACTCTCTGCAGTCTAATACATTTGGCAAGGTACACATTATCAGTTTGCAAATTACGTACCTTGCCTATCTTGTGTTCAAATTCCTGAAGTCTGTAATTCAAGTAATTTTTGGTGCTTCGGTCGTTGTTACAAAAAGTTAATTCTTGGTTCAGCCACTGCTGAAACAGTGAAGCTTGATTTGTAGGTTCAAACTGTCTCTTCGTACCTTGGCCACTGGGTAAACTATTAGGAACTGACATACAGGAAGTCCCTGGGTTGTCCGATGTTACAGTTGAACCAGTCACTAGAGCAGTAGGCGGAGGCTGATGAACGTTTGTTGCAGGAACGGTCGAGCCTTGCAGTTTGTAACTGTTGATACCCAACTTATTAAAATCATGTCACTACAGTAAGATTTCCTTCCTCACCATTCAGTGATGGATCCTTAAAAATAGTTGACTCCAGTAAGGAACACGAATCGTGTTCAACGCTGTTATCAGAATCCATGCCGCAATGCCAGAAAACTAAAATGCAACCACAACAGTTTACACTAGGTTGCCGATGTAGGAAGGCTGTCCTAACACTTGAAAAACAAACAAGTACCAAAGACCAGCAAAAAACAATTCTCCACCAGGTTAGGATCAGTCCATCCACACTGTAATGATAATCCACTCGAGAATCTTGTAAGAATTTGTTATAGAGGTAAAATCCAAAAACGAACAGGGTAAGTGCTTTCGTCCACAGCAACACACAGGACTTTATCAAACCATAGTGCTTCACCAGTTAAAATCGGTGAGAGAGTCCCCAATGGACCTTTACTACACTCCTACCATTGTGTGTTATCTGAATGACCCCTCCTTCCATACGGGGTAGTTTATTTTGAGCACAAAAAGGGAAATTGGATAAGTTTAAAATTGCTTGCAAGGGCAGCGGGCCTAGTACTTACCTGTGATCCTATATGCTTTCTGGTCCACATGCACCAGAGTAAACTCATCTGAAACTCTAGTTTTGTAGGATGATGGATAAGAATAAACTAGCAACTACTGTCATTGTAAACTCTTTGCCCCAAACAGTCCTTCTGACCTTTTACACTTCCAACCAAAATGGGACCTGCATAGAACAGGAGGGGGAACTGTGTGACTTGTCACCTAAACACCACTAGCGTGATCTAATTATCCAGGGTAAAACTGGGTAGTATGGTGAGAACTCTGGAAAGAAGAGTTGAGCATTCCCCACGAAAAGAACCAAAGATGAGAGAAACTGGAAGATTAGGAAGGGGCATAAAACAGGAAGTCTCTTTCCAAGAGGGAATACTCCTAAAACCAAGTTATTATAGTTGCTTATTTGTGACCGTTTGTGTTCATAAAACGTTGTGCCAATTTCCTACAGATACTGGCTTTGGTGTTACTGTCAGGGATAATGCATCACTGTCTCTACCTGATTAGGTTGGTTAGACAACTCACTCTTTTTGGAGAGTCTGCTGGCTCCAGTTGTTTTCCTGGTTAGTAATGAAATTCACCCCAGGAGCGGAGACTGGCTACTAGAAATAAAGTACACAAGTATCACCTAGGGCCACGGACAGAGAATGCCAGATTCTTCAGCAAGCTCTTTGAAGCAATGATTTCTTCTGGCTGTGTACTGTTACATTTTTGTGTATTTTCTGAACTGTTTTCAGAAAAATTGTTCCCTTGTTGCTGAATGAGTGTGGTTTTAATGTTAACCATTTCTATTTAAATGTGTCTTGGCAGCTTATTTAAACAATGATGGACATTTCTTTGACATAAGTTTTTTGATTTAGAAATTTTCTTTGTCTCTTAGACATTTATCTACCACATTTCCCCTGTTTGGTCAATGTACTACCATGTTTATTGTGTGCATTTTTGTGTTCTTTTTATTTATTTTTTTATTTTATTTTTGATTGTGTACATTGGTGGCAAGGAAAGTGTGATTTGCCTGACTGTGTAAAGGTATTGATAATTGCTTATAAATTCTGGCGGTGTATATATATTTTAATTTTCTGTCATGGGCTTTTCACAGACAAGGGGGAAAATAAACCATACTCTTTTAGCTTTTTTTTTTCCCCCCCTAGAAATGTATTTTTAACACAAAGACTGGTAAGGATTCAGATGAAGGCAGTGAGAAAAAGACAGCTTAGGCACAGTCTGTTAAATTCATATTACTGTAGTACTAATTTAATTAGCCACCTTCAAGTTAACAGTAGATCTGATGTTAATTTTCATTCATTCTCAAAATACCGGTTCGGATCTGATTCTCAGATCCAACTCGGGCGATTTTCACAGCTCGTGGATAGTACAAGCTCTCAAGCTCCCCCTTACCCATAATGCCGTAGTCCCCCGCATTCCCCAGATCTCATTTGCCGCCATTGTGAATAGACATGGTTGCTGCAGCTCTCAAGTGGGCTTTTCAAAAAATGATAGGTTTTTATACCTTTTTTTATCATCTTCATATCTTTGATTTTTATCCTCCCTTTACACTTTTTATACCATTGGTAGTTCTTGTTTACCATCATTGGTATTTTTCCGTTTTGCCTTACTGATTACCGGTATTTCTTGTTTTCTTTTGTTGTTTATCATTAACCTTTGTACTATGTGTACTTTGAATTACTGTAGTTGGCAATTTTTCCCTTATCGCTAGTCAGTATTTCTTAATACCATTGTTGGTACCTGTACTTTCCTTAACAATCAAATCATTTTCATTGATATAATGTTGAAAAGAGACATTATGTACACAACAGGTCTTTGTGACACTGTATCTGTGGAAGTGGCATTACATTTAACCTTAAAGCACTGAGGACATGAATGTAGTGGTGTGTGAAGTTTGTGATCAAAGCAAAGACATTTTTGACTTTGGTTGAACACTTTTTTTTTAGGGGGGGTGCCATCTGGGGGCATTGCTCAGTGCACCATTTGACCCACCTGCAGATCTGAAGCAATTTGCTAACCTGCAAAGACATTGCTACATGAAAACTGTTGTATGCATTTCAGAGATAGGGCATCTTTGGGTTCTGCCATCCTCGAAACATCCTTCCATGAGACTACCCTTGGAGGTAAATAGTTGAGGACTCTGTCCCATCAGCTGAGGAATGGTCAGAAAAAGACACCATCAGATATGACCGTTTATTTACTTACATAATGATAGATCTGTGATATGTTTCTGTCCTTCCTCAACTTCCCTTTCTCCTTTCCCCTTCCATATCATGGAAGATTGTTTTCCCTTTCACTTCTGGTATGACAGCATGGCTTATTCAGGATTTCATACTTATAATCTTTAGAGCAGATTTTATCCAATCTGTCATGTGGTACTATGCCATTCCATCTGTAATAATAATAATAATATATACACATACATTTTTTTTCCTCAGGGAATCGCAGGCAAATTCGATCTGAGGTAGTGTTGTAGACAAGAGGGAATTATGATTAAGGGGATTAGCCTGAGGTACTGATCATATCCCAGGAAAAATAAGCCAAAATAAGATCCATAGTTAGATCCAAAACCCATCATTTGAGGAAGTTTGTAAACAGACAACACACATCTATCTTTATACTAAGTACATAACTTTCGTTTTCAGTCTGCAGTCATTGACTTCCCATGCAGTCCACTCCATCAGAGACATGGGAAAGAAGCCTTTTCAGTGCCATTGTCCAGAATTCATTTGGCTTGGGAAGGAGGCAGGGAAATAAGTGACTGGCAGCATTCAATGATATACATCAAATTTTCTAATAGGTGGTTGCATTGATAACATGTACCCTGGGCAAATGCACTTGCATGCAGTCAAGCATGGAAGTAATTTTGTGAGAAAGATAGCAGGGTGGAGACCCAGCCAGTGTCCACACCTCCAATAGTGGGTAGTAATGTGGTCATTGTCCAAACTTTTATTAAGCCCCCCTAAGCATTGTTAAGACTGGGTCTCATACTAGGGATATCCTTAAGTTATCTTTTTTCTGATTTTGGAGAGTAATCACAGTACTGCATGCATTACAAGAAAATGTTTGTAGATTTTAGAGTATAATCAGAGCAGTCTATGTATTACAGTATTATTATACTTGAACATGAACTGAAAAAAGTTTGATGTTTGCATGAAGTTGCTTTGCTTATTGTATTTTTTTTTTCAACACAGAAGACCTTTTTTATATAGTTTGTGACAAGTACCTGTTTTATTCTAAATTATTTTATGTTTGAGTTCACTTTTTATAGTTAGCACACAAAATGACAAGATTTATGTTATTGCAACATAGCTTTTTCCTAGATTGTTTGCTGTTTCATACTAGGCACCTTTTTCTTTTTTTACTGTAACAAAACTACTGTTTTCTAGTATTTTTATTGTGTATGCACAGGTGAATCCTCGCTGTCATTTAGCAGATTGCCAATTATCTTGCTTGTTGGATTGTGGGTAAAAGAATTTGTGATGTTGTTCATTAGATCACTGTTGCATTAGCTGTAACTATATGGGGCATGTCCTGTCAAGGATTAGACATGTAGCCAGTCTGTTAAGCTTTGGGCTCCTTCATCACACACCATACATCTGCCTTTAGAACAAGAGTATATGCTAGTTTAAAAGAGACTTGTGGACATGAAAAATCTTAGAACTATGTCCTGACTGAAGTCACTGTTGCACTTTTTCTGACATATTGGTTGTCACAGCTGACATCTGGCTGGGGTACCAAAGTTTTATCTTCCTGAGGTTGTATGTCCGATGCATGACCTCAGTTGATATGCACTGGAGTATATAGACATATGTACAAGTGTGGATCCCCAGATTATCTTGCTGCCAGCCAGAACCCAGGTTGTACATCCATTGAATTTTTCGCCGTTTGGTCGTTGGTACCTTTGCTTTGATCATTTATCCAGGTAAGTGCCCCCTTAGAAATCTTCATTTTTATTTACACTATTTTGTTGAAAGTTATTAGATATCTGCTAGGAGGGGTAAGTTAGTGCGGTAGGCAGATTCTGTACAAGGACTTGCATACCAAATGTATTTTTTTGCCTAAGCTTGTAACACTATCAAATCTTGCTCAATCTGTCGAATGCTTTTTCCCCAAAACATTTAGGTTGAGGCTTTCCACTCTCAGCAACTTCCTAGAGACCCAGTGTCTTAAATGCTTGGCCCAGTCCAAGAAGGCTGTCTCTGCATACCTGGACAATCCCTCTGCAGCCAAAGAAAATCTAAAGAGGCCTCGAACAGATTAGCAATTCATTGTTTCTGACTTTGACATACCTGCCGAGATTCCAGAACCCACGGTAAGTCGGGTTACAGCTCAGTTGCCTACTACCAAGACCTCGTCAAAGGCAGGAATGGCTTCTGAGGCCTTGTAGACCGCTGATGCATCCAATGACCCATGTCTCATTGTTTCCAAGGGACCGCACAATGTCCCATTAAGGAAGAGATCCCAAGCTCTCTAATAGAAGTCACACAGAGTTCTGAACCTCTGCATTTTATCCAGGTGGATGGCATGCCTTAAAAGCAAAAGGAGAAGACTAGCCATGTGACCTCTCCCTCAGCAGCTAGGGAAAAGGAATAGACAGACTTTGCACAAGGGTTGTTCCAAGCTATTAAGTCTTTGAAACCTCCCTTCTTTGGGTCCCTGCAACCACAGGCTACTCCTCAAAAACCTACCCCAGTTTCCTGTACTTCTGATGAAAAACAGAACTATGATTCTAACCATTCTCTGGACTGTCCCTCTTAGCTGCATTCTCCATGACAATTCTTTTCCAATGAAGAGGACTCCGTCTCACCAGATTCTTCTTCTGAGGAAGCTTCCTTTGGAGAGACTATACAGAACATGATGAAACATTTTGAATAGCAATTCACACAGATCTCTGGTGTTCAGAAGAGGTGTTACAGCCCTTTGGATATGTATACCCTTTCCCCTGGCCCTCCTGTCCTTGAGGTTTTCCAGGTCACCTTTCAGTCCACTTCCTCTGCACCTGATTCTCAACCACCAGCTCCTAAAAGACCAGGCTTTTATAAGGTGCCAGATGACTTAAAGTACCTATACAAGAATCCACTGCCAGACCTCACTGCAGTATCTCTCTTCATAAGCCCTCCAAGCCCTGCTCAGTGCTAATGCCCTACCTACAGACAAAGATTAGTGGGGCTATGGATAGATGGGAAAAGAAGGTTTACACCTCTGCTTCCCTTGCTTTTAGGCACTAACTACCAGACTCAAATGACCAAGCACTTCTGATCTCTTTGTTCTGCATTCCTTAAAACAAAGTTATACAGCAGAGGCTAAGCATCAAATGCAGAAAGCTTACTATCTTGGGCCACTGGTGATAGCCAGACACAGTATTAAGTGCAGTTATAATGTCGCGGATGCTTCTTCTAGGGCAGCTGTACCCTGATCTGTTATTCAAGATACACTTGGCTTCCATTCAGGTTATCCCTATGATTTCAAATCAAAAATGTTTGGGAGACTTTCCTTGGACAAAGACTTATTGTTTGGCCCTCAGGCTGCCAGCCTGTTAAAAACTCTCCAAGCCCAAGTTAAGACCATGAAAAACTGCAGGCAGATTCCACTGTCCTCAATTCTTAGATAGCATAGGGACTACCCATCTAAATCTACCCCCTTCATTAGAAGAGATCTTAAAACGGCTCAAAAACAAAGAAAAAAACTAGGAAAAGGTACTCTGAAAAAAACCCATAGGGAACCTGCAGTGGGGGGGGGGGGGCTCCTGTCGCTGTCCCTGGCCAGGTAAGTAGCTGTTACCACAGACAATTGGGTATACTCTATCATCAAGCAATCAAGAACAGTTATGCCATGTCTTGGCAAAATATTCTCCCCTCTGAAAGGAGTGCCACAACCTCCTCAAAACCAAATATCCCTTCTGGCCTCTGTTATTCAAGACTGCTTGAATCGAGGCACCATCAATCAAGTCCCAAAGGAAGACATGGGAGAAGGGTTTTACTCCAGGATTTTTCTAGTCTCAATGAAAGAAGGGCAGAGAGTCGCATCCTAGCCTTGTTTTTCCTAAACACTTACTTGAAGGTACCATCTTTCAAAATGCTGTCTCTTCACACTTTTCTACCTTTCATCATTTCCCAAGCTTTCTTAATGTCAGTAAATCTGAAGGACACCTACTTACACAAACCCATTCATCCTTGCAGGACATTCCTTATGTTTTCCACTGGCTCCTTATTTTTTTCAATTTACTCCTCTGCCTTTTGTTCTTTCCACAGCACCAATAGTGTTCACAAAGTGTCTAGCTTCATTAGTAGCCTTCTGTTGCACTCAGGGAATCCAGATTTTCCCTTACCTGGATGACCTACTGATCCAGGCTATCTCTCAAGAAATTCTTCTTCGCATCTACACTTAACTCTCCAAATTCTGACAGGTCTGGGTTTCACTATAAACTACAAAAAATCCCACATAGTCCCTACACAGGATCTGGTTTTCCTGGGCTGCAGACTAGACATAAAAATAAATGCAAGCCTTCCTCTCTAAGAGAAGGTTTACAGTCTGTCCATTTTTTTCCAAAATCTCTCATCCACAACTCATTGCTCAACAAGGGAGATGCTAAGAACTCTGAGATTCATGGCAGCCACCATCCCTGTGCTCCCCCGGCCAGACTTCACATGAGAAATGTACAATGGTATCTGAAATGTGTGTGGCCCCAGCACCGTCACCCTTGATTCTCCTCCTCCTCTTCCTTTGTTGCAAAAAGGAACTGTTTTGGTGGGAGGAACAGGTCATCCTCAACCCAGGACTGCCATTCATACCACCTGTTCCTCTTCATCAATTTCACACAGACACCCTGGATGAGGGTTGGGGGAATATGGACAGGATTGTACCAAGTGCAGTGGAAATGACAACCCCAACTACTCATGGAGCTTATCAGTCTGAAGGTAAGAGAGTTTGAGTTACAAGTTCTTATGACTAATCCCCCCTTTTCTTATTTTTCACAAGGAGAGGGCAACTCACAGGGCAAATCTTTCATTCATGTCTTACGTAGTGAACGAGCCGACCCTCAATCAAGCTATTCACTTACTCGCTTTCTTCCTCGGTCTACAAAACAATGAGGGAAGGATTTTACATTCTCTGGACATTCAAAGACAACTCAGTTTATCTGGACAAAACTAAATCCTTCAGAAAAACTGACCAGCTGTTTGTATCCCTTATGAGACCTAGGCTGGACCAACTGATCTCCACACAAACTATTGCAGCTTGGATTAAGGTTATCTCTTTCTGCTACTCGCTCTACAGTAAGACCTTGCCTTCCTGCCCTATACACATTCCACTAGGACAGTGGCTTCCTCAGGGGCTTTTCACAAAGGAGTAGACTCCAGGTCTATCTTGGAGGCTGCCACTTGGTCCTCTATACACACATTTACCAAACACTACAGAATTGAAGCTTTCTCCAGATCCAGTGCAGGCATGCTAGGTCAGTCCCATCTGGACTACTGGGCAACTGTTCTTCTCAGTAACCAACTACCCTTCCTTCCTCCTTCAACACTGGGAATCACCCACATATATGTCAGGAATGCTGCAGGAATGATTTCAGTCAGGGCATAGTACAGTTGTTTAATAACTTATCATAACAGTAAATGTTCTACTGAACACTGTTGCAGTATTCCGTCCTACAATCCATCCCCTCTTCTCTGCCTCACTTCAACTTCCCTATTCATCTTTCTTTTTGCTTTAACCCCTGATCTGTTTCATGAGAACGGGAAAGGTTTCTTACCTATTTGAGCTATACGTCTCCTAGCTGACTGGCATATCTCTGTCATTAGTCTTCAGACCACTAGCTTGGAGATAGTCTGAGGCTCCATGCTTGTATGTCCCTCTATATACCCCAAAGACTACAAACTAAGGGCATGCATTGAACGTATGACCCCAGAAAGATAAAGCTTTGTTACCCTGACTGGATATATTTATTATTTATTTTATATTTGTTGACCGGGTTTGTCCGAATGGGCTACAAATGCCCATTTTCAGTGGAGGCCTGAGGAGAAAAGATGATGCAGAGGTCCCCTAGTCGATCCTCGGATGATGTCTCCTTTGCAGACATCCTGGAAGCCCTAAAACAACGAGGCGGCTGGCAGTCCAAACCTCCCTCTGCTGATGAGTCGGTGTTCCTGAAGGCCTTCGGGGCTCAGCCCTCCACCTCCTGGGTGTCTCCGCCCTTGACGAGCTCTTGGATTTGATCTGTCGAAGGGCGTGGGAACACCCGGACTCTGTGGAACCGGTGCCCGCTCATCCAAACAAATTTCTTCGGCCCCCAGATAGAGAGTTCCTACGAAGGTGTGGCTGTGGATGCTATGGTGGTGGCATCTGCTACACAGCAGGATGTAGCAGAGGCTTCGTCCGTCCATCCTCTAATAAGGAGTCTAGGAGCATGGATCGGTGCGCAAGCGCACCCTAAGTTCAGCGGCCTTTACCCTGAGGTCTTTGAACTACCTGGCGCACTTTCACGAGATTCCAGAGGGATCTGATTAAGGAGCTATCCGATACCCTCTTAGGTAACCTGCCTGAGGAGCTGGCCCAGGCGGTTGGATCTCAGCTGGCTACAATGTCATCCATTTCGAACTCATCCATGAGGCTCATTTCGTATTGCGGCCGGAAGGCAGTAGAGCTGGGTACAGGCATTGCTCTACGGAGACAAGCCTGGCTCCGCCTGTGTCATTTGGAGGCCTTCAAGTCTTCATTGCCGACGCCCCTTTGATGGGTCCTCCCTGTTTGGGCCCAAGGTGAAAGACACACTTACCCGCTGCGAACAGGAGGGTAAGACTCTGACTGCCGTAGGGGCACGATTTTCCACTCCCTTTCGGCCTTATCCCAAGGTTAAAAGAGGAGGGAAGATGTGGTTCCGGAGATCGCAGAAGTCTTACCCCTCTCAGTAGGAAGGTTCCCCCTCCAGAGGCAGAGGAGGGGGAAATTCATCAGGAAGACGCCGTCCCAGAGGCTGCAGAGGCCCCCGCAACACTGGAGACCGCGAGTCCTTTCGTGGCTCTTCAGCTTTTCATAGTCCCTGAGGGATTGCCCGACTGTGCTGCTCCGGAGCCAGCTGGGGGTCGCTTTTCGAAGCACCTAAAGGCCTGGGAAGGGATTACTCAGGACCGATGGGTACTTCGAATTATCGCCGGAGGTTACTCCATCCCATTCTGTTGTCCCCCCCCCTCAGTCCAAAAGAATCCCGGACCCGCCACCCAGTCAACGGGATACCGCAGCCATAGAAATTTCAAAACTGCTGCAAAAAGGAGCCATCCAACCGGTCCCCGCAGACCAGATCGGATTAGGGACTTGCTCAAGATTCTTTTTGGTGTCAAAAAAGACCGGGGACTTGAGGCCCATTTTGGACTTAAGCAACCTAAACCGTTCAGTCAAGAAGTCCAAGTTCCAAATGGTCACTTTACAAACCATTCTCCCATTGTTGGTGGATGTGCTCCATAGACCTCAAGGACGTGTATTACCATATCAAAATACATCAAACGTCCAGGAGACACTTGCGCTTCAGCCTAGGAGGCAGTCATTTTCAGTTCCGTGCGCTGCCCTTTGGTCTCACCACAGCCCCCAGGGTGTTCACCAAATGCTTGGCAGTAGTGACTGCTCACTTGAGGAGTCTAGGATTCCAGGTGTTTCCGTACCTAGACGACTGGCTTCTAACTGCCACCTCCAAGCATCTACTTCTACGGAGCCTGCAAGCCACAACATCACTGGGCAATTCCCTCGGAATCACCTTCAATTGGCCAAAGTCTGTGTTACGGCCATCTCAAAGAATAAGATTCATAGGGGCAGAGATAGATTCAAACCAGATGCGGGTCTATCTACCTGCAGACAGAATTCATATCATACAAAATCAGGTTCGAGCCTTACTCCCCAGGTCCAAAGCCCCAGCCAGAATGGTCATGCAGCTATTGGGATCGATGTCTGCCACAGTTCTGCTAGTTCCCTTGGCAAGGTTACACATGAGAATCCTCCAGTGGCTTCTTTCAACCCAGTGGTCCTTTCAGGAACTCCCTCTCAATCATCTAATATGGATCACAGAATCTTGCAGACGGGACCTTCGCTGGTGGCTAGTGTCCTCCAATTTGGATCAGGGACGACCCTTTGTTCTTCCTCCTCCGGCGGCCACTTTGACCACGGGCACCTCCCAGATGGGGTGGGGGGGGGCATTCCCTGGGCAGGTCAGTCCAGGGCAAATGGCATCCGGAAGAGACCTCTCTCCACATCAACATCCTAGAAATGAGGGCAGTACTCCTGTCCCTTCAAGCCCTTCACTATTACCTCCCTCAGGGCGTAATTGCTGTTCACTCAGACAACATGTCAGTTGTCTGGTACCTGAACAAACAGGGAGGGATCAGATCCTATCCTCTTTGCAGGGAAGCGATGAGGGTCTGGGAATGGGCAGTCTCGACCAAACGCTTCCTAGTGGCTACTCACATACCGGGCAAATCCAATGTCATAGCCGACAGGTTGAGCAGAACCATCCTCTCTCCTCACGAATGGTCTCTGAACATGACTATTACAAGACAGATTTTCAGCGAATGGGGAGTTCCGTGCTGCGACCTCTTCGTGACTCCTCTGAATCTGAAGTGCAAAGAATTTTTCTCCCTAACCCCGGCTCCGGGGAAGAGCCCTATGGACGTTAGTCCATCCTTGGCCCACCAGCCTGCTTTATGCCTTCCCTCCAGTTCCTCTCCTACCCAGGGTAATTCAGAAGGCGTCTCTCTTAGGGAGCAAGATGATCTTAATTGCTCCTTACTGGCCTCGTCAAGTCTGGTTTCCCTATCTTGAACATGCTCTGGAAGGTCCATGGTTCCTGGACCAGGTCCCAGACCTACTGATTCATCAGTCGGGACTACTACACCAGTCCCTACACACATTAAAATTGACGGCCTGGCTCCTCCTCTTCCGTCCATAGTCAGGAGACATGCACTGGACCCAGATGTAGTGCACATATTGTCTTCAGCCCACAAGTCTACTACGAAGAAACTGTATTCTAGCAAATGGAAAAGGTTTGCTATCTGGGCTCAACTCCAGGGCCTGGACCCCATTTCTACTCCCGTGGCAGAAGTACTCAAGTTCCTGACCTCTCTTTTCAACCAAGGCTCTTCTGTCTCTACCATTAAAGTACAATTGGCAGCGATTTCTAATTTTCATGAATCCATAGACCCACCCTTAATGAGCAACAGGTTGTGTAAGACCTTCTTGAAAGGTGCTGCTCTATTAAGACCTCCGGTTTCTCATCCTGCACCTCCATGGGATCTCGATATAGTATTACGTGCCTTGACTTCTTCCCTGTGAACCGGCAGCTACCTGTGATTTAAAGTTTCTATCATGGAAGACAGCTTTTCTAGTGGCAATTACTTCAGCCAGAAGGGTTTCAGAACTTCAAGCTTTGTCAGTGAAACCCCCGTACTTGGTTTTTCATACAGACAGGGTTTCCCTCAGACCAAATCCTTCTTTTGTTCCTAAAGTCTGTTCTACTTTATGCTTGCAACAGTCATTAGAGCTCCCAGTTTTTTTCCCAAAATACTCCAATAAAGCGAATTTATTTTCCACACAGTAGATGTCCACAGGCAGTTACGTTTTTATTTGGATAGGACCAAACAATCAAGGAAGACAGATCAGTTGTTTGTGTCCTGTGCAGAAAACAAATTGGGCAACGCGGTCACAAAAGTCACTATTGCCAAATGGATCAGGGACTGTATTACTCAAGCTTATATTTATTCTAACAAAGAGCTTTCCACCTCTGTCAAGGCTCATTCTACAAGGGCTATGGCTACTTCGGTAGCATTTCATTCTAAGCTTGCTATTAGTGACATTTGTGCTGCGGCTACATGGTCTTCCCCGCATACCTTCATTTCTCACTACAAATTAGATGTGGCATCTAGAGGACGAGCTTCATTTGGTTCCACAGTGCTCAGGAGTGTTTTCCAATGAGCCACCCGGGATTTAGGTGCTAGGGACGCTGTCCCATCAGTCAAAATGTAGGCGAGATAGGATCACATAACCTCTTTTAGTTATGTACTCACCATAACTTCAGATGTTTGGATCCATCTCGCCTACATTCCTAATAACCCACCCTCCTTCCCCCTTCCTTGGAGATCAGAGGATATCAGAAGGTCTGAATCCTGTTGTTTCATCTGAAACATCTAACAATGTTATATAATCAAGCTGTGCATGTGTGCATGAATGCGGACAAACAAGATCTGGGGGATTAGTGGTGGTGCATCCTGGGATAAAGATAGCTCAGCCAATTAGAGGCCTCGCTCTATAGCATAAGCGTGCCGAGTCGGAGCCGAGGGATCGGCTCCGAGCCCATCAGTCAGAATGTAGGCGAGATGGATCCCAAACATCTGAAGTTATGGTGAGTACATAACTAAAAGTTACAGCCCCTTGGATATGTATACCCTTTCTCCTGGCCCTCCTGTTCTTGAGGTTTTCCAGGACACCTTTCAATCCACTTCCTCTGCACCTGATTCTCAACCACCAGCTCCTAAAAGACCAGGCTTTTATAAGGTGCCAGATGACTTAAAGTACCTATACAAGAATCCACTGCCAGACCTCACTGCAGTATCTCTCTCTTCATATAAGCCCTCCAAGCTCCTGCTCAGTGCTAATGCCCTACCTACAGACAAAGATTAGTGGGGCTATGGATAGATGGGAAAAGAAGGTTTACACCTCTGCTTCCCTTGCTTTTAGGGCAATTAACTACCAGACTCAAATGACCAAGTACTTGATCTCTTGTCCTGCATTCCTTAAACAAAGTTATACAGCAGAGGCTAAGCATCAAATGCAGAGCTTACTATCTTGGGCCACTCGTATAGCCAGACACAGTATTAAGTGCAGTTATGATGTCGCGGATGCTTCTTCTAGGGCAGCTGCACTGGATCTGTTATTCGCAGATACACTTGGCTTCTCATTCAGGTTATCCCTAAGGATTTCAAATCAAAAATGTTTAGACTTTCCCTTGGGCAAAGACTTATTGTTTGGCCCTCAGGCTGCCAGCCTGTTAAAAACTATCCAAGCCCAAGTTAAGACCATGAAAAACTGCAGGCAGATTCCACTGTCCTCAATTCTTAGATAGCATAGGGACTACCCATCTAAATCTACCCCCTTCATTAGAATAGATCTTAAGACGGCTCAAAAACAAAGAAAAAACCTAGGAAAAGGTACTCTGAAAAAAAAAACGTAGGGAACCTCCAGTGGGAGGGGGGGCTCCTGTCGCTGTCCCTGGCCAGGTAAGTAGCTGTTACCACAGACAATTGGGTATACTCTATCATCAAGCAATCAAGAACAGTTATGCCATGTCTTGGCAAAATATTCTCCCCTCTGAATGGAGTGCCACAACCTCCTCAAAACCAAATATCCCTTCTGGCCTCCGTTATTCAAGACTGCTTGAATCAAGGCACCATCAATCAAGTCCCAAAGGAAGGCATGGGAGAAGGGTTTTACTCCAGGATTTTTCTAGTCTCAATGAAAGAAGGGCAGAGAGTCCCATCCTAGCCTTGTTTTTCCTAAACACTTACTTGAAGGTACCATCTTTCAAAATGCTGTCTCTTCACACTTTTCTACCTTTCATCATTTCCCAAGCTTTCTTAATGTCAGTAAATCTGAAGGGCACCTACTTACACAAACCCATTCATCCTTGCAGGACATTCCTTATGTTTTCCACTGGCTCCTTATTTTTTCAATTTACTCCTCTGCCTTTTGTTCTTTCCACAGCACCAATAGTGTTCACAAAGTGTCTAGCTTCATTAGTAGCCTTCTGTTGCACTCAGGGAATCCAGATTTTCCCTTACCTGGATGACCTACTGATCCAGGCTATCTCTCAAGAAATTCTTCTTCGCGTCTACACTTAACGCTCCAAATTCTGACAGGTCTGGGTTTTACTATAAAAAAAATCCCACATAGTCCCTACACAGGATCTGGTTTAAAATCATCTGACGGTATGGAAGATCCCGTTTAGGCACATTTTTTAGCAGGACATATGGTGGCTGTTAACAGAAACTAGAAAACCTACTGTAGAAGGTCACGCTTAACCATATGGAAAAGATATTCACGTTGCTGCTATAAAAGAGAACATGATCCGTCCCTAGTGGAACGTCTTCTCTTTCTTTAGTACCTGTGTGAATTAATCAACTCGGGTCTAGGGTACACAGTTTGGCTAGTTCTGCTTAGCCATCTTTGTACCCCCTCCCTTATTCTTTATTCCAAGATGATCAATTTTTGAAAAAAAAAACATTTTTTATATTAGGATACAGCCAAAAGGGGAAGATGAGGAGGACGCAGAAAACAAATTGACCCTCCTCTTAGTCTTAACTTTGTTTGGGAGAAGTTAATGCTGTCCTTTTTGAATTTACAACCATTGCATCTTTAACATTTTTGATTTGGAAAACTGTTTTGTATGTTGCTATGACTTCAGCTAGATGGGTATCTAGATTGCAGGCCCTTATGTCTGTGCATCTTTTTCTGATTTTTCACAAGGAGAGGATGAGTCTGAAAAACAATCCTTCATTTTTCCTGTGTTCTATCCTGAACCCAGAAATACAGGAGAAAGAATGTTGAATACTTCAGATGTCCATAGACAATTTAGATTCTATCTATTCAGGACTAAAGATTTTACAAAATCTGAACAACTATTTCTCTCATTTGATGTCAAAAAGAAGGGGCATGCAGTTTCTAAATGAACTATTTCTAGATGGTTGTCTCCAGCTATAAAAGTTGTGTTATTCTCAGCATGGAAAAAGCACATAACACAATGTCATAGCTCACTTTACCAGAGTTGAAATTACTTCTGAGGCTTTTTGTAAAGAGTAGACTCTAAGTCTATCCTAGAGACAGCTACTTCGTCTTCTGTGCACCTTTACTAGGCACTACAGGCTTCATTCAGTCTTCAGAGCTAGAGCTGAATTTGCATTAGCCTCTGATTCTCCTTCATCCACCATTTCTTCCTAAGCTATAGTGATCAACCCATATATTTACTGCTACTGTAATAGTGGTTTAATGAAGAACACAGTACAGTAGTGTAAGTTAACTGTAGAAGTTTGAACGAATTGCTTTTGCAGCATTAACACCCTCTCCCTTTTCTTCCTGCTCTTTTCTTGTAGTGAGGTTCCCTACTTTACCTTTGTCCTCCTGACATGACATTGCACTCTGTGGTGGTCTTGAGCTAATTATTACAGCAACAAAAGGAGAGCCAGCATACTGTGTTCGAATAATCACTTTATTAAAACAAAAAATCAGACCGGTTTTGGCCGGAAAATATCACAGCCTTCTTCAGTGCAAACAAAATACAGCTTTACTTGGACATTAAATACACCTATCTTGAGGCTTATTGGTCCATCCTAGAATTGTTCATTCAAACCAGGTGGAAACAATCCACCCAGTTTCACAATCCACTTTTTTTCTTTGTTATTCAAAATTGAGTGCCACCCAGTTTCATTGGATTTATTGCCCTTAATGAATTTTTTGCAGATTATTTCAGACAGCCAATTAGAACCTGATTGGTTGATGTGCACACTTGATGTGTGTGCTCTATACACGAACATCCCACATGAATCTGGTTTGTAGGCCCTTACATTCATTCTGACTTCAACTCTTTTCTGGTACAGCTAGCAAGACATGTTCTCAATAGTAATGTATTTTTCTATCAAGACACTTGTTATCTACAAACTAAGTGTACAGCGATGGGTGCTTCTTTTGCTCCAATTTACGATGATTTGTTAATGGCATTTGTTGAAAAACATCTAATCTATGATCATGAGGACAATATTTATTTAGAACACATTGATATTTGGAGACTTTTTTTAGAAGATTGTTGGATGGTATGGAAGGGAGAGATAGGTCTGTTACATTAATTTATATCTTACTTGAATAATAACTCATGGGGATTACAATTTACTGTCCATTATGATCTGAATAGTATTACGTTTCTGGATGTGACCATTAATAGAGTACCAGATGACACGCTGAGTACTGAAGTATTCAGGAAATACCCCCAATACAACACTATCCTCCATGCGTCTAGTTTCCATCCACCACACATAGCCCGCAACATCCTCAAATCACAATTTATTAGAATAAAGCGCATTTGCTCTGATGATTCTTCTTTTCAGAGTCAAAGGAAGGATCTCACAAATAGATTTAAATCTAGGGTTTACGGGATGGGTTATGTGTTACAGGTAAGTAATCCGTTTAATTCAGCTAACAGAGAAGAAGTTCTAAGTTATAAAGACCATCACATCTCAATAGCACAACCCATCAGGTTTGTCAACATATGCCAGGAACACTGGAAATTTAATTCAAAGTGTAAATAAGCATTGGAATATTAATTACAATATGATGATGAGCTAGCACATATTATACCAGAAAGATGTCATTTTTCATATCGGAAAGGCAAGAATCTTGGTTCCTGTTTTAATCATTACAAACATGGTTCCATGTATCAACCATCTCAACACATACAAACCACTTTATCAGGGGATCCTTTAGTTGGTTGCCATCCATGTGGACATTGCATCCACTGTGACAAGGTCACAAAATCTAAAGAATTTTCTAACCGTAACAGCTCTGTAGTATATAATATATATTTTTTTGCCAATTGCAGCACTGATTGGTTAATATATCAAGCTACATGTACTTTTGGTTCCTTTTACATTGGTCAGACCTCCCGTCCATTCAGAATCAGAATTTCGGAACACATTAGCAAAATTAAAAACAAAAAGGCTACCAATGCACTATATGAACATCACTTGATACATCCCACTGCCAGATTTTCATTTATGGTCATTGACATCATTAAGGGCAATAAATCCAATAAAACTGGGTGGCACTCAATTTTGAATAACAAAGAAAAAAAGTGGATTGTTTCCACCTGGTTTAAATGAACAATTCTAGGATGGACCAATAAGCCTCAAGATAGGTGTATTTAATGTCCAAGTAAAGCTGTATTTTGTTTGCACTGAAGAAGGCTGTAATATTTTCCGGCCGAAACCAGTCTGATTTTTTGTTTTAATAAAGTGATTATTCGAACACAGTATGCTGGCTCTCCTTTTGTTGGTGTTTCATATTTGTTCTTTGAGCCATGCGTTTGCCTTTCACGCAGGAGTGCTTTTTTGACTAATTGTTACAGAACTTAATTTTTGAGATGGTTTGCACCCATACATCCCTCCTATATACCAGCACATACTCTTGTGCTAAATATGGTGGATGAGGAAGGAGCCCAAAGCTTTGTAGACTGGCTGGATGTTTGATCCTTGACAGGTTAGATCCAATATAGATATGGCTACTGCAAAAGTGATGTATTCAAACACTTTCTAAGGTAACTTGTACAGCTGTATGTTTTATTCATTAAAATGTTTATCTTAGTACTTTTTGACACTTTCTGTTTTTGTTATTGGTGATCAGGAAAATAGTTTTTGGATAGATGTGTAGTTTCAGGCATATTTACACACACAAACATTAATTTCTGAGATCATATACATAATTTTTGGATTCCCTAGGCTTATCTGTTTGCCTTCCATAAACACTCATCCCTACAGGAATTCTGTCTCAAGAAACAAAAATACATGGATTGTTATAAGTTATGTAGGACAGCCCTGTGCTCTCTTACATCAGTACCTAGCATGTGTGAGACTTGTGTTGGTTTAGAAGGAAGGCACTATTACTTGGAAAATTTCTGGCATAGAAAAGGGGACACACAGGGTAGATAAATCCTAATTTTATGATTTACTATCATGATGACCTCTCCTTGAGATTTACTGTCATGATAACAATGTTACACAGTTGTAGTCACCTTTCCACTCTGCTTAAATTTCATGCTGGTAAATATATCCATGTGAAGTTGTTCTATCTTGCCGTTTTGTTCTTGCACGTGGGTTCGGAGCCAATCCCTCGGCTCCGAGTTGGCCGCTTTTCAAGCTCAAGCTCTCAGAAAAGCTCGAGACACAGTATATATCCCATGATGCTCTGCTGTAAATCCCAGATCTAGTTTGCCGCTGCAACAGATCTACAGATTTGTCGGAGGAAGCTCGGGCCAGTGCTATTTTTTCTATATTTAAAACAATATTTTTCTCTTGTAGTGTTAGCTAGTGTTGTTTTCTTTAAAAAAATAGAGTTTAGTTAGACTTAGTGTGTAGACTGGTATATATTTGGAGTGTTTTTCTTAACGGCTGTTTTTTACTAGGCCTTTCTTACTTTTTTGGGAGTGACAGGGCTCTGTCAGCTCCTTTGTATGTGCTAATTTTATTATTGGTAGTTTAAAATTAGTTTGAACATTTAGAGATTAGCTAGTTCTGTAAAGAGTTAATATTAAAAAATAGTTGAATAACATTTTTTGTGTTTTATATACTCGTAGTTTTGAGTTCGGGGATCTGAAGATATATATATACATACATACATACATACATACATATATATTTCCTCTCTCTCTTTCTAAAATGTCAGAGAAGCAAAAGTCTGGCTTCAAAAGGTGTGAGTGTGGCCAAAAAATGTTTGTGACGGACAACCACTCCACCTGTGTGTACTGTTTAGGATCTGTTCATTTGCAGGAAGTGTGCTCTATCTGCCACTCCTTTAGCGCCATGGTTCTTCTGGAAAGGCGCAGGAAGCTGGTGTTTAGAGGACTCCTGAAGCCTGATTTTCAGGCTGCGCTGGACAAGACTGACCTTTCTTCCAAGGCTTCGAAGGGGTTGAAGTCGTCCAAGGGGTTCTTGGAGCCCAAGTCCTCGGCTCAGAGCTCCTCTAGTATGGTTCAATCATCGGCTCCACAGTCTTTGGAGCCGTGTACAGAACCCTTATCTCGGAGTCCAGTTGTGGATCCGGTGTTGGAGACTCCTCAGTCTCCGATTCTTCAATCGGTGCCGTCTTTGGCCCCCTCGACCCATTCTTCGAGGTTATCTGATGTGGACCTGGACCGCCTGGTTAAGAGATTGCTAGAGAACCCGGCCCTGGCCAAAATGCTTTCCGCTTCGAGCCACTCTGCTTCAAAGCCTGAAATCCCAGTCCTGCTCTCTAGTCCTCCTCCTCTGAAGCCATTCGAACTCTCGGAGCCAGGGCAGAGAAACCGATGTTGGTAGAGCCCTCGGAGCCGAGGTTCGATCCAGCTCCGTCGATCTTGATCTCCTCTGTTCCAACCAGGGAGTGTTGGAGCCGACACTCCCTCGCTGGCTCTGGGGTGGAGAGTCGAACCGAGACTCCGGTTCCGACCCTTCCACTTGGGGCTTCAGTGCAGGTGGGTTCAGCTCCATCCTCTGGATTGGAGCGCGGGGTCTTGGCTTGGGGAGGGCTGCCGGCCTTTTCGGAGCCAACAGACTTCTCGGACCAAGATTCTGGTGCCTTCAATGCCATGAGGAAGGTCATGTCTTCTAAGACCACTACCTCTTTGGATCTTTCTTCCCCTCCCCCTAAAGGGCCACGTTCTGTCTCTTCCCCACAGGTCCCTACCAAGCGTTGAGACCTAGAGCCTCAGGTATCCCCATTGGGTGGCTCCTCCTCTACAGGGACTTCACCGGATGCTCCCACTGATGAAGTACCTAGGAAGGGACTGTGCAAGAGGAGGCACTTGGATTCCCCACAGGAATCCCTGACATCGGACACAGACTTAGAGGAATCAGAAGGGTCCCCATGATCCCCCTCAGAGGATGTCTCATTTGCAGACATATTGGAGATGTTAAGGCAGAGGGGTGATTGGCAGCCCCTTGCCCCTACTGAGGATGAGTCGGTACTCCTGAAGACCTTTGGGTCTCAACCATCCACCTCCTGGGTTACTCCTTCCTTCGATGAACTAATGGATTTGGTTGCTCGAAGGGTGTGGGAGTCCCCTGATTCAGTGGAACCGGTCCCTCGGAGGCCCAGCAAGTTCCTTACTTCCCCTATTGACAAAGCCTTTCTTACCAAGGGAGTCCCGGTTGATGCCATGGTGATGGCGGCAGCCACCAAGAAAGAGATGTCGGAAACCTATTCTTCTGTCCATCCTCCTAATAGGGATTCTAGGACAATGGACAGGTATGGGAAATGCATATTTAGTTCTGCGGCATTTTCCATGAGATTGCTCAACTACCTAACCTACTTTACCCACCTTCAACGAGATCTCCTTAAAGAGATGGGAGATACTCTACAGGGTAACACAGCTGATGCAGTTTCTGAGAAAGTGACTGCACAATTTAACACCCTTAATTCTATAGTCAACTCCTCCATGCGGCTCATTTCTTATGCCGCCGATGGATCGAGTAGGGCGGCAGGTTCAGCGATAGCTCTATGGAGATGGTCCTGGATGCGCCTTTGCTCCTTTGCGGAAGCCTTCAAGTCTTCCTTCATCAGTACCCCATTCGATGGTTCCGCCTTGTTCGGGCCTAAAGTTAAGGAGACGCTTACTAGGTGTGAACAAGAAGGAAAGACTCTGCTGTAGGAGTCCGTTTTTCCACTCCAACTAGACCGTACCCCAAAGAGCAATGAAGTGGAAAAATGTGGTTTTGAAAGCCCCAAGGAGCTTTCCAGAACACACCTACTGATACCCCCTCTAGGGGCAGAGGAGGGGGGTAAAAATGGAAGACGCCGCCCAAACGGCAGAGGGGGTCCGCAAAATCACAGGGAGCAGTTCTCATGTAAGCCCGATTAGCATTCCTGAAAGGAATTCCGGCTGTCCTGCTCTGGAGGCGGTCGTGGGTCGCTTGGCTTTATACCCAAACGCCTGGCTAAACATTACAATGGATTCTTGGGTAAAAAGCATCATTTGCAGAGGTTATTACATTCCCTTTACAAAATTACCTCCCATGTGTACAAGTATTCCAGACGTTCCACCCAGTCTGCGAAAACTAGCCGCCATAGAGATTCAAAACCTGCTAGACAAAAGAGTCATCCAGCCAGTCCCGGTGGACCAGATAGAATCCGGAACTTACTCAAGGTTCTTTTTAGTTCCAAAGAAAACAGGGGACTGGAGGCCCATATTAGACCTCAGCAAACACCTTCGTCAAGAAGGAAAAGTTCCGGATGGTCACGCTTCAATCGATACTTCTATTTCTAGAATCGGGCAATTGGATGTGCTCTATAGATCTCAAGGATGCTTACTACCACATCAAAATGGCCAGATCATCCAGAGATCACTTGCGATTCTGGCTGGGGGCCAGTCATTACCAATTCAGAGCCCTGCCCTTTGGTCTCACCACAGCCCCCAGAGTGTTCAAATGTATGGCAGTGGTCACGGCTCACCTGAGACGCTTAGGATTCTGGGTATTTCCATATCTGGACGACTGGCTCCTCACCGCCACCTCAAGGCATCAACTAATTCAGGCAAGAGACTACACTATCAACCTGTGTTCCCAGTTGGGCATAACCTTAAACTTCGAAAAATCTGCGTTATTGCCCTCGCAGCGTATTACCTTTATAGGAGCAGAGCTAGGCACTGTCGATTCAAGGATCAAGTTGCCTCAAACAAGAATCTTATCCCTAAGAAGTCAATTGTTCAGTCTGCTGACCCAGAACAAAGCTCCTGCATCCCAGATATTGAAGCTGTTAGGCACAGTGGCAGCAACGCTAGTAGCAGTCCCGCTGGGACGCATGCACATGTGGATACTCCAGTGGTTACTCTTCACACAATGGTCTTACCAACAACTGCCCATGTAGAACGAGATTCTGTTAACAAATCATTGTAAGAAGGATCTCAATTGGTGGCTGAACAGCGACCAGATAGTCGGACGTCCCCTTGTTCTTCCCCAACCCACAGCCACAGTGACCACGGATGCTTCCCTGATAGGGTGGGGGGGGCTATTTCAGGGAAAGACTGTCCAAGGTACTTGGTCGAGCATAGAATCACATTTGCATATAAATGTCCTGGAGCTGAGAGCGATGTTCCTGGTGTTGCAACACTTTCATGACCGTCTTCCTCCAGGGACAATTGCATTTCAGATGGACAACATGTCAGTAGTCTGGTACATCAGCAAACAAGGGGGAACCAGATCGTATCCCTTATGCTGAGAGGCCCTAAGAATTTGGCAGTGGGCTGTATCCACCAGGCGCTTTCTGATAGCAACGCACATCCCGGGGTCATCCAACGTGATAGCGGAAAACTGAGCAGGGCCATCCTGTTGCCTCACGAGTGGTCCCTCAAACAATAGATGGGCGGGCAAGATTTTCCACAAGTGGGGCCAGCCTTGCTGCGATCTGTTTGCATCTCCGATGAATGCCAAATGCAGAAGCTACTTTGTCCTTTATCCCCCACCGTGGAGCAACCCGAGGGACGCGCTTGTACACAGTTGGCCCCCAGGCCTCCTGTATGCCTTCCTGCCAATTCCTCTAATTCCCAAGTTCATACAGAAAGCCAAAAGTCTGGGAAGGACTGTTATTCTGATAGCCCCATCTTGGCCTCGTCAGATTTGGTTCCCCTTCCTACAGAAGTATCAAGTGGAAGAACCATGGGTTCTGGACCCAGTGCCAGACCTTCTCACTTATTCGTCGGGGGTTCTTCATCCCTCCCTCATCTCCCTAAAACTGATAGCTTGGCTGCTCCAATTCCCTTATTAGCCAGGTCTCAAGATTTGTTTTCCGCAGTCCAACAAATTATAGTTTCCTCTCATAAACTGTCAACCAGGAAGCTATACAATAGCAAATGGAAACGATTTGTTCACTGGGCTTCTCACCATGACGTTGACCCATATGTTGCACCTATTCATACCATATTAGAGTTTTTGTCCTCCTTATTCTATGATGGCGCAGCAGCTGCCAACATAAGGGTTCAATTGTCTGCCATTTCCAACTTTCATGTAGGGTTTAACGGATCTAACATCATGTCCCACAGACTATGTAAAGCCTTTTTGAAAGGGACCCACCATCTTAGACCACCTGTCAGACACCCTGTTTCTCCCTGGAATTTGAATCTTGTTTTATCCCAATTGATGCTTACCCCCTTCGAACCAGTATCTTCTTGTGATTTGAAGTTTCTGTCTTGGAAAACAATATTTCTGGTAGCCACTACATCTGCACGTAGGGTCTCTGAACTCCAAACTCTATCTTTCAGGCCCCCATATTTGATCTTCCACCCTGATAGGGTGTCAATAAGGACAAATCCTACCTTTCTTCCTAAGGTCTGCTCCGAAAGTAACTTAAATCAGTCCATTGAGCTCCCAACTTTTTTTAGACATCATACCAGCAGACTGGAGTATATGTTACACAAGTTTGATGTTCACAGACCATTGAGATTCTACTTGGACAGAACGAAAGATTTCAGGCAATCTGATCAACTCTTTGTCTCCTTCGCAGAGAACAAGAAAGGTTCTGTGGTATCAAAAGTCACATTATCCTAGTGGCTTTCTGATTGCATTAAATTCATTTATTCCTCTACTAATCAGGAATTACTGACTAATGTCAAAGCCCATTCTACCCGGGCTGTTTCTACGTCTAGCTCATGCAGCTCATTTACCCTTGGATATCATCTGTGCAGCTGCTACTTGGTCCAAACCTCACACGTTTATCACTCATTACAAAGTGGACAGGGCCTCCAGGGACAGGGCTTCCTTTGGTTCCACTGTGCTCAGGAATGTTCTCCCTTGAGCCTCCCAGGATTAGGGTGCTTGGGACGCTACCCATGTGTAAGAGCAACTCGCCCTTTTGTTCTTACATTCCCTCAGACCTTCCACCTCCTGGTGAGAAAGATGGTTGCCTTGGTGGATTGGTTGGTCTTGTCAGCTTGTCTCCTTAAGACAGACTGTTTTTCTTTCTGCAAATCTAGAGGTACCTAGATAGGTAGGTACTGCAGTGCTTATTTTTTTTTTAGGCTGTCTTCGGGTGCAGCATACTAGATCTGGGGTTTACAGTAGAACATCATTGGATATATACTGTGTCTCGAGCTTCTCTGAGAGTTTGAGCTTGAAAAACGGCCGACTCGGAGCCGAGGGATCAGCTCCGAACCCACGTGTAAGAACAAAAAGGCGAGATGAATAACTCACATGCAACGTTATGGTAAGAACATAACTTCCTTTTTACTTCTGTTTGGATCTGCAAATTTAACAGACATAAAATGTTTTTTTTTTTCTGAAAAATGCTTTTTCCAGTGTCTGTTACCTCAAGGAGAAGAATTTCAGAGTTACAAGCTCTCATTTAAGCCCCTTTATACTTAGATTCATGATGAAAGGTTGTAACTCTTCATGCTGAAGTTTGTCTCAGCGATATCTCTAAATCAGTCTATTGAACTCATGTTTTGGTCTCTGAACTGTGAAAATAATAACATATCCAATACAATTGGTTTCAGATGTTGATTTTATTGGAGGTGAGGTGATGCCCATGGTGTTTCAGGTGGCTTGGATATCACTCAGATCTCATTTGCCATGTAGAAAATTAGACACGTCAGACATTGCTGTCAGCTGAGTGCCCGTATTTTTTTATGTTTACCTAGCTTCTACCTTTTTCTGTAGTATTTTTCTACTCTAAAGTTGTTCTTAGTGTGTGACTCTATTGGGATCCTTTTATCCCTATTTTTACCTCAAGATATTTCTAATTTACCATCATTGGTATTAGGCCTCCTCCCATCTTATCATTGGTAATTCTTGAGACCATCATTGGTATACTTTATCTTTATCCCTCCCTTCTTCCTTCTTAACCCTTTTGAGTATTCTTGATATACCATTGTTGGTATATTTATATAAAAAAAAGGCTTCATCTTACCCTTTCTTTTTTGTGTGTGTGTGTGTGTGTGTGTGTGTGTGTGTGTGTGTGTGTGTGTGTGTAGGCATGCTTTTCACTTGTTTTGACAAATGGCAGAAAAGCAAAAAGGAACCTCCAGGTTCAAGCAATGTAAGAAGTGTGGCAGAAAGATGCTCAGTTTGGATGGGCATCTTTCATACGTTTGTCTGGGTGTCCCTCATCTGGAAATTCAACCTCCATGTGAACTCTGCAAGGGTTTCAGTGCACAAACTGTTGCAGAGAGGCATTTTTAAAAGCTTACTGAAATGTTCCTTTGGTGAAGCTTTCTCTGAGGTGGAGACTTCAAAATCTCAGAAGACTGAATCAAAAAAACAAAGCCATTTGGTACTATCTTCCCCCAAGGTGCTTGAATCTAGGACTTCAAAATCTCAGCTTCCAATTCCTTCCTCTGAACAGAAACCAAAAGTTCCAAAGACTGCGCCGACTTCTGCTTCAGCACCAAAACTGATAATATCTCCCATGGTGCTAAATACCATTGAAGCTATCCAGACACCTTTGGCACCAGCCATGTCTTCGGCGACGTCTGGCACCGATAGTTGTCACCTTAAATATTTCAATTCCATCTCCTGCCAAACAGCAGTCTATGGTGCCCAAGGTCTAGATGCTAAGTAGCCCCAGGACTAGATACTTCCCTTCAATAGACCCCTTCTTGGGTCAGCAGCTAAGTCCCATCGTAGAAACACCTGAATCTCCTTCGGGAATGCCCATTCTTTCTTACAGGAATCTATCGGAAATGGATGCAGTTAGATTAGTGAATCAGCTCTTGGCAGCCAGTGGCCTCCCTGCACCTTCTCGGACCTCCCTCCCGGTGCCGAGGTGTACTCTCCTAGGACTCCTACATATATTCCTCCTTCAACCTCTCCCCAGGTCTTGGGAGGCCAGTGTTTCGACACTCCCAGTGCCATCTACTTTGGTACTAATGGTGGATCTCACCTCGGTGCTGGAACCTACTCTGTGGTCTTTGACTCCATTGGAACAATCACACCCACAGGACTGAGATTTGACTGTCGGTTCCAGGATTCCTGGATCGGCTCTGATTTTTTTCTATGGCACCATCTACTGTTCTCTGTTCCTTGGTAGTTTCAAGCCCTCCCTTGGGTCCTGCTTTAGGAGGTGGCTGGTCAGAGAGGGGTGTGACCCTGGTTCCGAGATTGTCTTTCTTGGTTCCGGACTTCTATTCCTTTTGGGTGGGCCTGCCTTACATATTATGGAGAGAGCTCTAGCCTCAGGAGGGTCACAGTTGGTGTCCTCCCCATTGGAGTGCCATATTTTTGTTCCCTCTGGTTTGCAGCTGCCACAATCTGCTACATCAGGACAGCGGGCATGAGAGCAGCAAGATACACAGTCACTCCATCAGACACAGACATCCTCCAGAACGCTTATAAATGCCCTAGGCAGATATAGCCTAATGATAGAAACCTATACCCTAGTTGCAGGGTTTCCTCTCTTCTGAGTCCTCCTCAGATCTTTCCCCTGAGGAGCCACCCAATAAGAGAATGTGCAAGAGGAAGCACCTAGATTCTCCAGAAGAATCCGTCATTGAAGATACAGATTATGATGAAGTGGAAGGGTCCCCATAGTCACCCCCTGAAGATGTCTCCTTTGGAGACATCCTGTAAATTTTAAAGCAGTGGGGTGATTGGAAGCCCTCAAACCCATCCTCTGAGGAATCTGTTTTTTTGTAGGCTTTTTGTGCCTGGCCATCTACTTCTTGGATGACCCCACCTGTGGATGAACTAATTAAATTCATTGTGGTGCGAGCGGAATTCTCCTGACACCATAGACCCAATTCCCCAGAGACTGAACAAAATTCTTTCAGCCCCTGAGGATCAGCCCCATTGGTTAAAGGGTCTAGCAGTGAATGCCATGCTGGTGGCGGCAGCCACAAAAAACAAACTTGTTGAAGAGAGCTCAACTGTCCATCCTCCAAACCAAGAGTCTTGGATGATGGATAGACTTGGGAAGTGGGTTCATAGGTAGGTACTAGGCTATTGGCCCTGGGGCCTATATAAACTTAGCCAAAATGGTTCCCTGCCTTTCGCCACCCAAGAAAATTATTTTCCTGTGCCCCTGTCAAGCAGTGCCACAGAAGTGATCCCCTTGGTGAATTTTCTATTTCCCATCCAGTCAAGATTTTTCTTAAATTCGGCCAATGAGGAGCTTTGCTCGACATGAATGGGTAATTTGTTCCCCAGTATGTGAAGTCTCTGGAACAGGAATCTATCCCTCCAGCATGTTCTGTTTATTGTGGTGACAAGGTTTAGGTTCCTGGAGTGTGTAGTTCGGAGAGATTGGGATTTCTTTAAGTGTAGCATGTCCAACAGTTCTGGGTTTGACATAGCTTTGTATGTTAGGCACAGATCGCCTCTGAGTAGGTGATATGTGACGAAGACGGTCTGTGTATGGCATCTGTTTGAGGCCAGTAATCCTCTTAGGGTCTTTGCTTCAGCGACCTTCTCTATTCAGCCCATGAATTTTTTTGACACAGTTCACTCGACTCCAAAGGGACCTGATAACTGAGCTTTCAGATTCCTTGGCAGGAGCAGTGTCTGACTAGGTCCGGGATAACGTTGCCTCCCAGCTTGCCACCCTAAAGTTGATCTCAAATTCATCTATGTGGCTTATTGCAGATACAGCCTAAGAGATGTCCAGAGCAGTGGGTATAGGCGTTGCCATTGGGCACTACTGCTGCATGCGTTTGTGTGATTTTGCGGACCCCTTCAAGTCTTCCTTTGTCAATGCCCCTGTGGATGCTACTTCATTGTTTGGCTCAAAAGTCAGAGACACATTAGCCAGGTGTGAGAAGGACGGGAAGTCCCTTTCTGCTGTTGGAGTGCGTTCTTCCACTCCTTAATGACCTTACTACAGGAATCAGAGCAGTGGAAAGATGTGGTTCAAGAAGACCCAAGGGCCTTTCCGGAACACACATGGAGAGCATTCCCCCTGGGGCAGAGGAGGAACACTTTGGGAAGACTCCCCTCAAGTGGCGGGGGGGATCCGCGCAACCAGGGTTCCAGGGATCCCTTTTCTGGACAGCCCTACCAACGCTCCTGAGATACGGCCCGATTGCTTACCTCTGGAAGCAGTCAAAGGAGATTTTCTTTGCACCATGCAGCCTGGCACTCTATAACATTGGATTCCTGGGTGCAGACAATAATTACCAGAGGTTACTACACTCCCTTTGATCTTTTTCCCAAACCACAAAGGTGATTCCCCGTTGTTCCACCCAGTCAGAGGGATGTAGCAGCACTAGAGATTCAAAAGTTGCTTCAAAAAAAAGAGTCATCCAAGCATTCCCACCAGACCAGATAGGATCCATGTTTTACTCAAGATTCTTTTTAGTGCCAGAAAAGACAGAGGACTGGTGGCCAATCTTGGACCTCAGAGTATTGAACAAATTTGTGCAACAAACAAAATTCCAGATGGTCATGGTTCAGTCTATCCTTCCATTTCTGGAGAAAGACTTTTGGATGTGCTCTATTGATCTTCAGAATGTGTATTACCCCATAAAGATGGACAAGCTCTCCAGAAGATATCTCCGCTTCTGGCTAGGAGCCAGTCATTACCAATTTTGAGCACTGCCCTTTGGTCTCACCACAGCCTCCCAGGTGTTCACCAAATGCATGGCAGTTGTAACAGCTGACTTAAGGCTACAGGAATTGTGTGTTTTTCTATATCTAGATGACTGGCTCCTCACCGCCCCCACCAGGCATCTACTGCTTTGCCCATAGACTGTGTTCTACACCTTGCTGAGTTCTTAGACATTTCAATCAACAACGAAAAATCACAACTATCACCCACACAAGATCTAGAGTTCATAAGAGTATAACTAAATATGAAATCCTGAATGGTCTCCCTTCCTCATCACAAGCTGTTAAAGTTGAGGTTGCAACTTCAACTGATAGTCTCTCGAGACAAAGTTCCTGCTCGTCTAGTTCTACAACTTCTTGGGTCCATGGCAGCAACAATCACTTTAGTCCCCTTGGTGAGGTACCATATGAGGCTGCTTCAGTGGCTCCTGGCATTACAATGGTCACTATTAACTCACCCCATGTTTCATCCAATCCTAATAATGAACCTTTACAAGAAGGATTTGTCTTGGTGGATGAAGCCAGAAGAGAATTTATGGATTTGTCCCTTTTACCCCTATCAGCCCAAGGCCGTAGTGACCACGGACGCTTCCTGATAGGGTGAGGTAGCATTTTCAGGGAAAGACCATCCAAGGCGCTTGGTCCCCTCAAGAGCCCACTCTCCATATCAGTGTCCTAGAACTAAGGGCAGCCTTTCAGTCTGCCCTTCCTTCAAGAACAATTGCTATCTAGTCAAACATGTCACTAGTCTGGTACATCAACAAACAGGGGAAACCAGATCCTACCCTCTATGTCTGGAAGCTCTAAGAGTTTGACAATGGGTTGTTGTCTCCAACCACTTTCTAACAGTAATGCATATTCTGGGCAATTCCAGCATGATTGAGGGCAACAACAAAAACCAGAAGAAACAGTGCAAAACACACCAATAATCAAATGAAAGCACTGTTGAGAGGAGATACCAAACACCGGTCAGCCCCAGCAAATTCCAAAAGTTTAATGAGCCACAATACACAATCCAAAGTTAATATAACGTTAAATGCTTATCGAAACACCGCGTTTTTCATCTAAAACTCAGACATCAATTAAAAAACAATCAATTAATTAAACATTAAAATATATAGGCAAACACTATTTCAAATAATCCAACGAGAAACCAAAATCATGAATAATTAATCAAGGTCTCTGAAATGGGGCAAAATTCTTCATATTGCATAAAGAAACATCCGACTCAAAAAATCATATTGCAATGTAATAAAAATGATTATATAACCATTATATCATTTATTGAAAGTCATAATATAAATGGGTGAATAAAAACTGCATACAAATTTAACTTAATTAATAAATTAACACCCCTATGCAATGAGGAAGGAATATATGTACAAATACTTGCATTTGTATTGTAACATTCCCCTCTAGTGGTCTCAGACTGAAATAACAAGTCCGACTAAAAAATCCACTAAAATATTTGAATAAACACAAGAATATGTTTCTATAAATATATGTTGTTAAACTTGTGATATAAAAATATATACAAAATCTTGAATATTCAATATTAAAACTCAACCTAATATTCAAGCCTTTCAATAATGTTGAAAATAAAACACATAATAAAAATTAATTATAAATAAATTGGTGAATGTAAGAATAAATAATACATAAATGTAATAAATATTGCAAAATATTATTTAATTCTTGGAATGGATATGAATATCCTATATTTATGTTAAAGTTAAAATGTTGAATATATATCATAGACTACTAGATCCCAAAATTTAAAATCTAAAAATGAATAAAAAATGGTAATGAAGTAAACCCAAACCTAAAAGCCAAAAGCTGTATTATAATCTAGCAGCCCTCATTTTGAGGACAGGAGCAAGTTAAATATAATCATTAAGTCCTGGGAATCTGTTGGCTTCCAAAACAATTTGCCAGTATAATTCTCTATATTCGATCCTGGTTTCCCAAAGACCACCCCTTTCATCACGCTGGACTTCCTCTATCACAAAAAACTTGTATTTAGCTAGTGGGCAGGAAGTGGTGTGTCTATATAATGCATTAGTAATTTTTTTATTTTTAATATCATTTGTATGTTCATATATTCTTCTAATTTTTCTCTCTGTTTTCCCTATATAGAAACTAGAGCAAATCTCACATATAGCAATGTATATCATACCATAAGAATCACAAGTACTAAAATATTACCGGCTATTACTCTTCCTCGAGATTCAATGTGAACTTGATGTGAATTTGCCATCAAAGGGCATTGGGAACACATTTTACAAGAGAAAGTCCCTGACACCTTATTTCCCTTCTTGTTGACCCTATACTGTGTCGACAACCAATCCTTAACATTCCGCCCCCTTCTAAAAATAATCTTTGGTAGTCCATTCTCTTTGCAACCAAGATCAGTGATTCTGGCAAATTGGTCCCATTCTTTGAAAAAAACCTTTTGTATTACTGTTGCATCACCACTAAAATCTATTATAAAAGCATTGTTAAATTTCTTATTATGCTGAGTTGTAGTATTACAACCTATTCCGTCCTGTAATTCTGTACTATTTAGTTTAATAGGCTCTTTTCCTAAAATCGGCTGGAATCGATCTATCCTACCTTTAGATACTTCTTCATATATATTAGAACAAAGTTCTATAGGGTAACCCCTTTCTAGGAACATCTGAATTAAAAAACTACACTCCTCATCAAAATCATCCGATGTCATCCTAGAAATTCTCATGAACTGCCCCTTCACGATACTTTTTTTTCTGATAGGGTGTCCGCTACTAAAATGTAAATAACTATTGGAGAATGTGTTTTTCCTATATACCTTAGACTTAAAACGATCAATTTCCTTAATTAGTGTAATATCTAAATAATTCATTTCTTTAAAACTGATAACATGGGTAAATTTTAAAAAATCAGTAGTACTATTGATATAATTTATAAATTCATTCAATTTTTCATAACTATCTTTCCATAAAATAACTATATCATCTAAAAATCGCTTATATAAGTACCAGCAATCATTGTATATACTATTGTAAATAAATCTTGCTTCCCAAGTGTTTAAAACCAAATTGGCGAAAATGGGGGCACATCTTGCCCCCATTGCTACCCCACTGATTTGTTGGAAATATTCGCCTTGAAAAAATATATAATTATGTTTTAACACCATTTCCATTAATACCAAACATAAATATACCTCATTGTCATTCACTTCTTCCAAATATCTAATGGCCTCTTCAAACCATTCAAGTCCAATGTTATGGGGAATGGACCCAAAAAGGTCCACAACATCTATAGTTACAAAAATTGAATCACTATGAAACATATGGCTTTTAACATTATAAAGGAAGTCCCAAGAATCTTTTAAAAAAGATGTACCTCTCATCATCAATGGTTTTAATTTTACATCAATATATCTGGCTAGTGGGGAGATAACTGACCTTTCGGCAGCAACAATAGGACGCAAAGGTGGGTCTAATAGATCCTTGTGAACTTTAGGAATCCCAAAAATGGAAGGAATTTTAGGTCTATTGACATGTAAAAACTCAAATAGTTCTTTGTCTATAAATCCTTCCAAAAATAAATCATATAACATATTATATATTCTCCTATAACCTATATTAATCTCATTTTTAGAAAGGTTACTATATTTAGTTTCATCAAGTAAAATGTGTAACATTTTTGCCTCTCATTAAAACTATCCCCCCACCCTTGTCAGGTTTCATAACTCTTAAGTTAGCATTGTCCCTTAAGTCTTAAAGAAGTGAATATTCACCAGGTGAGAGATAAGGGGCAAATTTATTTTTCTTTATTGCCTTTCTAAATTCCCCTTCAACAATATTCTCAAAATTCATGAGTTGAGTATGAATAGGGGGATTCCAAACACTCCTCCTTTTCAATTTATCATGGACCCTACCATCTGATATTCTATCCTCACAAATCAGTTCTAAATTGTTTTTTCTTAAAAAAACATCTTAAAATCTATCATCACTCTACTAATATCACACTTGGTTCTAGGTACAAAATTTAAACCCTTAGAAAAAAGGCTAAAATATGTATTATTAATATCCAAGTCAGTATAATTAAAAATGTTAAAATTTTTATATTCATCACAAGTACAAACCACATCCGCCCCTCCAAAATTCTCAATTAGAATCTCCTGCCTCTCCCTCTCCATACATTCTGTTGGAAATTCCCCTCCCTCTGGTTCCTGATTCTCTCTGATCTCCGAAGCGGGGGAAATTCTAAATGGTCTAAATTAACTTGATTGGTTGTTTCTCCATTATAATTTTCCCTACTGTCTACCTGATCACTACAATTACTAAATTCACTAGTATAGTTAAAAATAGATCTAGGCTTAGGATACTGGAGATGGTGTTCATATTCAAATACATCTCTGTCTATTTTCTTTTTCTTTTTTTCCAAAATTCTATCACATTTTTTATCAATGACTTTCCTCAATTCAAAATATTTCTTGTTTTCTTCATCCACTGTAAATAACAAATCATGGGTAATTTTTTCATTAACTATATCAATATGTTTCATTAATAGCTCCATTTCCTCCTCATTATTTTTAATAATAGCCCTGAGAAGGTCAAAACCCCAATTATCAAACATTTTAATTAAAGTTTCATGAAAACGTGTGCCTTCTTTTACATTATTAGGGAATTTATGTACCCTTAGCCCTTTCGGTACAAGTTTAGCTTGCAAACATTCTCTAAGATAAATATTGTCAATATTCAAAATTTTGTATTTAAACAGTAAATCATTTGGTCTATTTAAATTACTATCGTAACTGAGATCCTTGTCATTATCTTTCAGGCGATAATTCCGAAGCTCAACTTTATGGTTGAGCCAATCAGTAAGAGGTACCATTTGCAAAGAAAAGTCACCTTGTTGTCCTAAACGGCCAGTCTCTCTCTCCGCCCGTGACTCATTTGATGCCTCCAAGCTGGTTTCACCACTGTTTGATAACATTTGAGGCATATTATCAGCCCAGTCTCTCCCTAAACTTGTTCTTCTCTTAGGGCTTGAATGTACCCATTTATTCTGAATGCCAGTACCATTTTCATTTTTGCAAACTCACCGGTTACCAAAGAAAGCGTCTTGATTGCCAGGAATAGTGGTGCTCTCACTATTACGCACCAAGGAGTCGCACACTGGAGTCAGTAAGGTAATCAGCTGATTGAGCTGGCCAGTAAGTGCAGTTAGCTCTTTCCCCATCCATCCGCTAGCTTGCCTGTCAACTGGGGAAAAGCTCTCCTCTCCTTCCATATGACAGACTGGTAAACAAGAAAAACCAGAAGAAACCGTGCAAAACTCACCAATAATCAACTGAAAGCACTGTTGAGAGGAGATACCAAACACCGGTCAGCCCCAGGATAATTCCAAAAGTTTAATGAGCCACAATACACAATCCAAAGTGAATATAATGTTAAACGCTTATCGAAACACCACATTTTTCATCTAAAACTCAAACTTCATCAGACATCAATTAAAAAACAATCAATTAATTAATTGAACATTAAAATATATAGGCAAACACTATTTCAAATAATCCAATGAGAAACCAAAATCATGAATAATTAATCAAGGTCTCTGAAATGAAGCAAAATTCTTCATATTGCAACCAGTGGTTGAGAAGCAAAGTGATTCTCATTGCATCTTATTGGCCCCTTCAAGTCTGGTTTTCCCTTTCTCTGGTCTCACCTGGTTCACCGCTCGTGGACTCTGGAACCAAATCCAGATCTGTTGTCTCATCCTCAGGGCTTGGTCCATCCCAGCCTTCCACACCTCAGGCTGATGGCTTGGATTCTCCTATTCCAGTAATTGCCAGGTGAAACAATGTGTCCTCCCCAGTGCAAAATGTACTTCTGACTTCTCATAAACTGTCCACCAGAAGAATTTACCTTAGCAAATGGAAGAGATTTTCTATTTGGTCAGATAAAAATGGTTTTGATCCCTTCTTGGCTCCAGTTAATAAGGTCCTGGAAGACTTAGCCACCTTATTTCAATTGGGAGCCTCAACTTCTACCATTAGAGTTCATTTAGCTGCCATTTCAAATGTCCACAATGGATTCGATAATCATTCTTTGATGCCTCACCGTCTTTGCAAAACCTTTCTTAAGGGCACTCTACATTTGAAGTCACCTTTCAAAGATCCTGTAGTGCCTTGGGATTTAACCTTGGTCTTGCAATGTTTAATTTGTCAGCCCTTTGAGCCAGCAGCTACCTGTGACCTCAGGTTTTTATCCTGGAAGATCCTCTTCCTAGTAGCTATCACATCTGCTAGGAGAATTTCAGAGTTACAGGCTCTATGTGTGAAGCATCTGTACATCATTTTTCGCAAAGCGAGAGTATCGCTCAGAAATAATCCCTCCCTCCTTCCTTCCTAAAGTGGTGTCAGACTCCAGCATCGACCATAGACTTGCCAGTCTTCTTTCCAAATTTTTCAAACAAAGGAGAGTATTGCTTGCATTTTTTGGACATCCACAGAGTTATGTTTTACTTGGTCTGTTTCTATCCTTTTCAGGTACTAGATTGGGCAAACCTGTTTCAAGGGTTATCTTGTCAAAATAATTGAGAGACTGCATTACATTTATATACAGTCAGAATAAACTCAACCTACCAACAAAAGTTAGAGCTCATTTGAATTGTATCTGTTTCCACTTCAGTAGTCTTCCATTCCAGAGCTTCTATGGAAGTCATGTACACAGCTGCAACGTGGGCTACTCCTCATACCTTCATCACTCATTATAAATTCAACATGGTATCCAGGGGAAGAGCATCCTTTGGCTCTATGGTGCTTAGGAATATCCTTCCTTAGGGCCACCCAGGATCTAAAGTAGCTGGGGACGCTAACCCATCAGTCAAGAATGAATGAATATTGACAACATCAGATAAAAAAGTTGTGTTCTTACCATAACGTTCCATCTGTGTTGTCTATCTTCATTCATTCATTCATTCATTCATTCTTGACATCCAATCCTCCTGCCCCCTCCTGGTTTGTTGCTCAGACACAGCTTCCATATATTCTTCATGATAGGCAAACTCGATCTGAGGTAAAGGGAAAAGAGGCAGTATGGGTAGCCTTAACGTGAGAGCTTTTGGCTGCCACTAGCTTGATATCATGGCCAAGTTGGTTCCAAGGGTCAAAACCAAACCCAACAGTCAAGAATGAATTAAGATCGACAACACAGATGGAATGGCAAGAACATAACTTCTTTTTATTGAAATATAACCATTGTGATGCGTAAAACAACTAGATACTTGTAAACAAGTAATGAGCACTATGGAGGATGCCAGTGTATGTGTTTATTTTATTTGACATTTGATAACTGGGTTAGTCCAACTGGGTAGAGACCCATTTTCAGGGGAGACCTAAGTAGAAAAGCTCCACAGCATAACAAAAGATAGAGAACAGTAGATAACAATTATAAAATTGCTTAACATGATTGTAAAAATATAATTTGTAAAATTACTAACTGAATACAAGATTTAACAACATGAGAAGAACAAGAATTTTTTTGTGTGTGTGCTGAAGAGACAAGAAAATAGTAAGAAAAATAATAAAATATGCTGTGCATCAGGGCGGTCATGCTATTGGACTGCAGCTCCCGCAGCTGTAAACGAAAAGAAAAACTGATAAGTGAGTCCAAGAAGTCTGTGCATGCATGCTAGGCGAGTTCCCAGAACTCCACGCATGCATGCAGGAGTCTGGACTGCTGTTTAACCAGTCCAGATTAGGAAGAGAAGGCATCAGACTACAGATGCCCAGAAGTCTATGCGGTTACAACTGCATAGACTGCAATGTCTGCAGTCTGGATAGCTGCTCTCACTGGAAAGAAGGGGAGGGACTTGTATTTCAAACTAACGCTGCTGCAGGAATCAGGACTTAAGCTAGGACTTTGTGGAATGTGTGTGTGTGTGTGTGTGTGTGTGAGTGTGTGTGTAAGTAATGCCCCGGTTAAATATACCTAGTGGAGAGAGAGAAGCTCAGGAGATATACCTGGTGGCTAGAGAATAACTCGGGCTCAAATCCTGACCCTTGGGTGCAGGTAGCAAGAGCCTGAATTTCCTACCCACCACCACTTGTTAGAACTATTCATATTTTTGCTCAGTTATGTTCCTCATAAAATGTGTGGTTTTTCTGGATTTTGAATTCACTAAATAATGACAAGCATTTGAATTTCAGACTTCATATTCTTCAGAAAGTACATGGTAATACAAAACCTTTTGTCCTAGCAATTTCTAAGTTTAAAAGATCAATATTTGAAATTTTCCCTATTTTGGGGGCTGTATTCTCCCATTATTGGCTTTTCCAGGTTTTTGTGCTAAGAGGTTGAGAGCTATGGTGAGAACTGAATTTACTAAATGATAGCCATTTAAGTTTCAGTCTTCCTGTCTTTCAAGAAACAGCTGATTTGGCATAGTGGCATGTTGATCTGACTGTAGTGAGGATCATGGGTTTAAGACTTGGCAGTGAAATACATGGTGGTAACACAACATTTTATTCTAGCAACTTCCCAAGACTATACAAGCAACATTTAAAATGTGTCCCTGGTTTTTGGGCCTTTGTCCCCCCCCCAATAAATTTAGGCTTTTTCCAGATTTCTTGTGCTTCAAGAGATACAGTTGAGTGTCGAGTGGATTTTATAAGGAGTTGAGAGCTTCAGGGAAAGAGAAGAATAGTGCTGCTTATGCTGAGTCTGCTTACTTTGTTAATAGCATAACAGGTTGAATACTTGCTTTTGATGCAGAAGACTGTGGGGGGGGGGGGGTGCATGCTACAGTCCTGAGAATGTCTTCTTTGGTGGCGATACCTAGTAACTATGAACCTGTTATCAGTTTGCCATCCATTCCCTATTGCAGTATTACTAGCTTCTCAATTTTTTTTAATGTAACATACGCAATTTATTCCTCAAGGGCAACAAGCACTCCACTGTAGATGAAACGATGGAATATAAAGTTGTTTGCTAGTCTCAACCTCTTCATTAGTTACAAATCTCTTTAATGTGGATTTATTTAGATGACTTTTACGTCTGCAGAGATTGTGCATATTTACTGATACTGGTAGATTGTAGAAGTTTGAGTAGACTTTTATGATGGAAATGTTCTGAATTGGGCAGTTTTGTTATTATTTATTCATCCATTTTGTTTCATTGTTTACTGGAAAAATGTTCAAAACAAAACGCCCAACAACTGTACTGTATTATACAAGGAGTATAATTCAATACAATCAGGAAGGTGTATCAAAGAACACATGTATGTTTTGTGAGCAAGGGGCCTATGATTTGAAAACAGCCCAAAGTTAATCTTTACCTGCCACTGGCCAGATGTATTTTCTTTGAATGTGGGTATTAATGCTGGTTCAATGAATGTGAGTTTCAAGGGCAGAGAAGTTTTAATGCTAAGTCTGTTTTTCATTGTGAGATTGCATTGCTTTGTTTAGCAGATGTCTATTAGTGTTTGTGCTGTAAAATGTAAAATAAAACTTAAATGAAAGTCCAAATCATTGTAGAAGTAAAGCGGTATGCACATTACAGTGTTTATGATAAATGGGGCGAAATAGCCAAATAATGGGACATTGGAATGGCTGCAGGGGGTGGCCCCATTCGACCATGATTTTGTGAGGGGGGAGGGTGGCAAACTCAAAGACAGCCCCGGCTGAACTATACCTCTCAACTGTCCAGATTTTCACAGAATGAATAGATTTTTACTTCTTATTTTTGGTTTGTTCCTCATAAAAATTTGTGGGTTTTTTTGGCAAATCATTTAGGAATGAAGTCACTAAATAATGACACATTGAGTTTCAGACTTCATACCCTTCAGATAAATGTATGCTAAAGCAAGACCTGTTATTCTATTAACTGTCTTAAGTTTATACAAGAGCAGTTTTTAATACCGTTTGTATGTTTCCCCAATATATTTGGCCTTGTCCAGATTTCCTGCATTAAGAGGTTGAGAGGTACGTACAAATAAATTGCTTTATAGAATTTGATATATCCAATATCCATACCTCTCAACTGTCCCCGATTTTGGCTCAAAATGTTGCTCTCCCCCTAATAATCCCTCCGCAAAATGGGAATTTTGGAAGAAAATGTGGAGGGTTTACAATTAATAAATAATTGTAATGATCACAGTTATAGATTACTTTTATTTCAGAAATGCATGTAGATTCTCTTAATCTGAAGCAGTTAACTTCATTTGCTCAGCAACCTGTGAGTATCTGATCCGATTCGGATCCGAGCCGGCAGCTTTCTTAGCTAAAAGATCCGAGCTCCAAGCTCCTCCCCCTACCCATAATGCCCTGCCATCTCCCTCTAACTCTCAGATCGAGTTTGCCAAAAAAAGGCAATAGGAAAATTTTATAACACAGGAAATATTTTTAAACTTGTTTGGGTTAAGTTAAATTTATTCTCCCCTCCCCTCGTGTGTGAAGGTGTGTGTGGTGGGCCTTTTGTTTTTCTTTTCTGTAATGTCTGAGAGGCCCTAAAGCTATCTTCTCTAATGGCCAAGCTGTGGTCAGCGGATGGTCACACTGCACACTCACCCTTGCCTGTGGGTTGTTGACCTTCTCTCTGACACTGCACTTTGCATGCACCTTCCCTTTGCCAGGGCTTTGAAGGAGGACGGGAGCTTATTTCCTCCAGCCAGCGGCTGCCCCACCTGCCCGCGATCCCCCCCTGGGGACTCAAACCCCGTGTTGGCAGGAGGGAAGGGATGGGAAAAAAAGAAGGACATAGGATAGATAGGAGACAAGAAAGGCACCGCAGCCACAAGAGGCGGTCCGAGTCAACCCCTTCGGCACCACCGTCCAAACAGCTTGCCTCTCCCCTTAAGGTCTCCGGGCCTTTCCCCTCCCGGCTCCATTCTCCACGTTTCTCTCTGGAGCCAGAGGAGGAGACCCTGTCACCTTCGAGGTCGTCTAGGTGGCCTTCCCAGCCAGCCTCGGTGGCCTCATCCAGATCTACGAGGAATAACAAAAAATCCAGGCAGGATACCAGCCCCAAATGGTCCAAGAGGAATAACTTGGTTTCCAACAGTAAAACTTGTCCAAGTAAAATGTATTTATTTACAACAATAAAACAAGCGCTTTCGCTCAGCTTAATGCTGAGCTTTCTCAAGTTCATAATAAAACTGCCAAGTGGCAACATTAAATATCTACGAGGAGTTTATCGGACGCAGACATGGACCGGATGATGCGTCCATTTCTCCAGGCCCAACTGCAGATGGGAGTGCTCTTGCCCCCCCCCCCCCTCTGGGGAGGAGCGCAACACCTTTTTTCGCCCCCATTGCTCCTTCTCCAACCTGCTATCTGGGTTCGGATCAGTCTGATCCGATTACTTTCGGAGCCGGGGTGGGGTCGGTGCCGACAGCGTTTCCTACTTCGGCGCCGACTATACCCTTGAGTCTGTCAGATCCGTTTTCAGATCCGAGCTCTCGGGGCCTTGAGTTGAGCGTCAGATCCGGAGGGGTTAGCGGTCCTTTGGCTCCGTTAAGGTCGGGGCACACTACCCTTTCGGATCCGATCGGGTCACCTTCGGCACCGGTCTGCACGTCAGATCCGAGGGGACTGCTTTCGGATCAGAGGGAAAGCAGTTCTCCCTTGGCATTCAACGTCGTGGAGAGGGTCCTTTCGAGGAATTCGAGGCCCCAGGCTCTTGCTACGGATCCACCCGCCATTCCCACTCAGATGGGCCTGTCTTCCATCATCCAGCCACAGGGACAGCCTGCGCCTACGTCCCAGATTGTTCCCATAGAGGAACAGGACATTGTTTGTGAGGCCTCTTTGGACAGCCCCCCCGAGGAGGTCCCTCACAAACGAAAGTGCAAGAGGAGGCACTTGGACTCACCTGAGTCCCTCACAGAGGACATGGACTTAGGGGAAGGTTCCCCATGGTCACCCCTCGAAGACGTCTCCTTTGGAGACATTATGGAAATGTTACGCATTAGAGGGGGGTGGTCTGCCCAAAAACCTTCCTCGGATGAGTTTGTGTTTCTGGAGGCGTTTGACGCAGGCCCATCTACCTCTTGGGTGTCCCCTCCCACCGATCCCCTGGTAGACCTTATAACTACCAGGCATGGAAGGAGCCGGATACTGTCGAGCTTATACCCAAGAGACTGGACAGGATCCTCAGCCCTCCCATGGACAGGACAGTTTGGAGCAAGGGTGCCCCAGTGGATGCCATTGTGGTGGCGGCTGCCACTAAAAAGGAATTGGTACAGGAGAGTTCCTCGGTGCATCCTCCAGACAAGGAGTCTCGGATGATGGACTGCCTTGGAAAGCGGATGTTCTCTTCAGCGACCTTCTCTGTAAGGTCACTGAATTATATGGCACGTGATTCGGCTCCAGCGGGACCTGATTAAAGAGTACGCTGGATCACCCCCGGAGTCCATGTCAGCCGAGGACAAGTGGACCTTCTCGGTTCGAATGGCCACTCTCAAGTTAATTACCAACACATCTATGCGGCTTCTCTCCTATGCTACGGAGGGAGCGGCTAGAGCTAGCGGAACGGGTGTCGTCTTACGTAGACAGGCCTGGCTCCGTCTCTGCGATTTTGCGGAACCCTTCAAGGCGTCCTTCGCGAATGCCCCTTTCGACGATTCTACGCCCTTCAGCAAAACCGTCCGTGATACGCTTCTCCAGAGCGAGAAAGACGGGAAGATGTTGTCTGCCGTTGGGATCCGCTTCTCGGCTCCTCAGAGGTCCTACTCCAGGAACCAAAGAGGGCAAAAGAAGATGTGGTTCCGGAAAGCTCAACATTCCTGTTCCGCTGCGGATCCCTCGTCCTTCTGAGGCAGAGGAGGACAGGGTGGACGCCAGCCCAGAGGCAGAGGGGGGGATGAAGAATTTTGGGTCGAGAGAACTTTTTTGGATCGACCCGCGCAGCAGCCTTGAGGGGTTGCCCGACTGCTCCTCTCTGGAGGCATTCAGGGGGCGCTTCTCGTAACACCTAGCAAATTCGGAGTCCATTACGACAGATCGCTGGGTGCTCCGAATCATATCCAGAGGCTATTCAATCCCTTTCCTAACTTATCCTCCCCGGTCAAGAGGACACCCCGATGTTCCACTCAATCAGAGGGAGGCAGCAGCATCAGAAATTCGAGGGCTGCTAAGAAAAAGAGCTATTCAGCATGTCCCCCTCGAGCAGTCTGGATCAGGCTTTTACTCCAGGTTCTTTTTGGTGCCAAAAAAGACAGGGGACTTATGACCCATTCTCGACCTATCCACACTGAACCTGTCAGTCGCCAAAGAAAAATTCCAGATGGTCACCATTCAATCCATTCTCCCACTTTTGCAGGAGAACGACTGGATGTACTCAATAGACATAAAGGATGCGTACTACCACATTCTTATGGACAGACGATCCAGAAGGTTCCTCCGCTTTCGGCTGGGAGCCAGCCATTATCAGTTCAGGTCCTACCCTTCGGTCTCACCACAGCCCCCAGGGTGTTCACCAAGGTCATGGCAGTTGTAGGGGCCCACCTGAGGCTTCAGGGAATACAGGTCTTTCCGTACCTGGACGACTGGCTCCTGACCGCCCCCACCAGGCATCAACTCTGCTCAGGCAGGGACTATTTCTTACATCTAGCCCACCATCTAGGGATCACGATCAACCATAAGAAGTCCTCCCTTCAACCTACTCAAATTTTGGAATTCATAGAGGCCAGGATAGACACTACACAATCCAGAGTCTTTCTGACAGCGGACAGACTTCGCAGTCTAAGCCTTCACATTCTAGATCTTTTACAATCGTCAGCCCCTCCAGCAGAACTAGTCCTGAGGGCCCTGGGATCCATGCCAGCGGCCATCAATCTGTCACCTTTCGCTCGCCTGAAGATGAGAATCCTTCAATGGACATTGCAAGTTCAATGGTCCAATCTATTTCACCCCCCTGTCTACACCTATTCCCCTCAGAAGGATTTGCAGGGAGTCGCTTCTTTGGTGGCTCCGCTCCAGAGATCTCCGAGAAGGCCGCCCCTTCATTATACCCTCTCCCCAAGTCACGGTGACCACGGACGCATCTCTCCTCTGGTGAGGGGGGCATTGCATGGGCAGATCCGTCCAAGGCACGTGGACTCTCACAGAGACCTCACTGCATATCCGTGTCCTGGAGATGAGGGTGGTGCTTCTAACGTTGCAGGCTCTCCATCCCCTTCTTTCTCCAGGAACTATTGCAATTCAAACAGACAACATGTCGGTAGTCTGGTACATAAACAAACAGGGGGAACCAGATCTTATCCACTTTGCAGGGAGGCAATGAGAGTATGGGAATGGGCGATATCCACCAACCGCTTTCTCATAGCAACGCACATTCCGGGTCGGTCAAACATCTTAGTGGACAGGTTGAGTCGAATGATCCTCTCACCTTATGAGTGGTCTCTGAACCCAGCAGTAGTGAAACAAATCTTCCTCGAATGGGGTCAACCTTGCTGCGATCTCTTCGCCTTGCCTTCGAACACAAAGTGCAGTGAGTTCTTCACTCTGATTCTCCCACCAGGGGAAGCCCCCAGAGACGCTCTAGTTCATGCTTGGCCATCCGGTCTTCTGTATGCTTATCCTCCTCTTCCATTGATGACAAAATTCTTGCAGAAAGCTCGTCGGTTGGGGAGCAGAGTTATCCTCGTAGGCCCATTCTCGCCTCGTCAAACCTAGTTCCCTTACCTGCGGTCTCATCTAGTACATCCTCCCTGGATTTTAGATCCCAATCTGGATCTGATCTCTTATCCATTAGGATTGAGGACCCCCGACCTGGACTGCCTCAAGCTCTCAGCTTGGTTGATCCAGTTCCCTTAATGGCTAGGACTCCCAGTATATCTTCCTCAGTTAAGGCCATCCTGGTGTCCGCCCATAAACAGTCTACCAGGAAGGTCTACAAGAGTAAATGGAAATGTTTCTCTGTCTGGGCGGAGCACAGGAACTTGGACCCCTTCACGGCTCCTATCCCAGCAGTTCTAGACTTTTCATCAAGGAGCTAGTGCTTCTACCATTAAAGTTCAATTGGCAGCTATTTCCCACTACCACGATGGAAACAGTTCAGGCCCCCTAGCATCCTCCAAGATTTGCAAAACATTCATGAAAGGAACCTTTTTGTTAAGACCCCCTATTAAAGATGCAGTGCCTCCATGGGATCTTACCCTAGTTCTTCAAGCTCTGACTGGGCCTCCTTTCGAACCCGCGGCTTCAGTCGACTTAAAATATGTATCTTGGAAGATGGTCTTCTTGATTGCCATTACTTCTGCTAGGAGGATGTCAGAGCTTCGTGCTCTTTGCAGTAAGCCTCCATACATCATCTTTCATAAAGACAGGGTCTCCCTCAGGACTAATCCCTCCTTTCTGCCCAAAGTGGCTTCAGAAGCCAATATCAACCAGTCCATCAATCTACCTGTCTTCTTTCCTAATTTCCAAAACAGAGGAGAATACAGACTTCATTGTCTGGATGTTCACAGACAGTTACATTTTTACTTGAACAGAACAGCAGATCTTCGAAAATCTGATCAAATTTTTGTTTCCTTTGCTAAATCCTGTGTGGGGAAACCAGTCACTAAAGTAACCTTAGCTAGATGGATTTCCCAGTGCATCCTCCTCTCATACAAAAGCTCTGGTCGTCCTGAGCCCCTGAGAGTGCAAGCCCATTCTACCCGATCTATGGTTACTTCTGCTGCTTTCTGGTCAAGGGTTTCTTTGGATGACATTTGCTCAGCAGCTACTTGGGCTTCCTCTCATACCTTTATTACACACTATAAATTGGATTTAATATCCAGAGGACGCGCATCTTTTGGCTCCGCAGTGCTCCGGAATATCATTCCATAGGGGCCTCCCAAGTTGCTGGTAGCTGGGGACTCTGTCCCACAGGTTGCTGAGCAAATGAAGTTTACTTCAGATAAAGAAGTTATGTACTCACCATAACGTTCCATCTGAGTAGGTGACTTCATTTGTCTGCAACCGACCCTCCCTCCATCCCCTGGACCCTTAGTTCGTTATCATAGGATCAGGATATGTCTTTTTCAGTTGACATCAGGTGGAATGTATTGTAATCTTTTCCTGTGTTATAAAATTTTCCTATTGCCTTTTTTTGGCAAACTCGATCTGAGGGTTAGAGGGAGATGGCAGGGCATTATGGGTAGGGGGGAGGAGCTTGGAGCTCTGATCTTTTAGCTAGGAAAGCTGCCGGCTCGGATTCCAAATCGGATCCAATACCCACAGGTTGCAGACAAATGAAGTTACCTACTCAGATGGAACGTTATGGTGAGTACATAACTTCTTTTTTTGTCAGCTGCTCAACTTAACAGTACTACTGTTAAAAAGTGTCCCTTCTTTGACAGGTTCCCAGCTGTATTGTGTGGCTATTTTGTATTTTTCATCACATTTTTGGTCTGTTTTTCATAAAATTGTGGTTTTCTGGCAAACTAGTGGCAAATCATTAAATATTAAAGTTAGAAAATAATTACATACATTTGAGTTTCAAATTTCATACCCTTCAGAAAATTCATACTAATTCAAGGCCTACTATTTTATTATCTTTCCAAGTTTATAAGAGCAATATTTAAAAACTGTCCTTATTTTTTGGGCCTTTGTTCCCCTTCTAGTTATGGCTTTGTCCAGATTTCTTGCTCTGAGGTTGAGAGGTATGACAAATGTGTCAGGGCCATCACCATCAGCAAGAGACACTTCAAATTGTGACATACGTGTTGCACCCCACTCCCCATGTTGTGACTCTGAATGTGTCCAGGAAAGACAAGGAGCAGTTATGCAGTGTACGTATGCTGAGTATCCCCTCATCAAAGGTAGACACGAGTACTACAGTGGCTTTTCATCTGTCCTTGATTTTGCAGAATGTTCTGGTTTTCTGTCATATTTTTATACTGCCGATTTATGCTTCTTATTATTCAGAAAAAGCATGTTGTTGCAGTGCCTGTTGCCCTGTGTTTAAGTAACAGTGCTTAAATGACCATCAAGTAAGCCTGTCTGAGATTGTAAGATGCAAGTAAGCTTTAATAAGCATACTGTTAAAGAATTACCAACATTGAAAATCTTTTTGTTGTTGCCTACAGAGAATATTTACATAACTAGATAACATATAAGCCTTGGGTATTGAAATGCATATGACAGTATTTGTAATGAAGGACAGGATTACAGTATTTTCAGAAGCTCATTACATTTGTTGGAGACTTACAGTCATTTGTACAGGCTTTACCCATAAACTAAACAGAATGCCAATCTATCATGTGTGGTCCATAACCTGTGCAGTAATCCTTTAAGCAATTTATCTTGAGCTTGTTTTTGTTTGCTGTTCATTTTTTACTTTGAGCATGTTTTTCCCCATGAAACAAGTAGATAGTTGTTAGGCAGCAGGTCTTTTTTGGATAAGAAACATTTTTACAAGTGGGGGGATCACATAGATTGCTACTTTCAGCATGTTACTTGGTACTTTTAGAAAGATGAATATAAATTATAATTAGAACTGCAGTGCAAGGAGAAGTGGTTTGAGTTGAGCACTGCTTGTTTTTATACTTGATTTTGACTGTCATTCCAGTAATGTATGTAAAAAGTAATTTATTTTTCATGCCTCACAACCTTTTGTTTCCATTTAGATATTAAGTAAGCTGTCATGTAGCCAATGCATTGAAATATTTTTTTTCTCCTCCACTTCATTTTGTCTTGATTGGACTCTCATAGTGATGGTTTGGCACCCAGGGCAGCGCATTTAATTAAAGTCCCAGTTTTTGTGGTTGTGAGCATAGCTCCACCCCTTTCTAGTTGGCCACACCCCTTGCCATTGGCCCCACCCATTCAGCTGTTTCCTGCAGCCCCCCTTTGCTTTGAAATCACCAGCCACCACTGCTGTGCATAATACATTTTTGCCAAAGGTACAACAGATGGCGAGCTGCCTAAAAAAAATCACTGGTAGTAAATAGGGGAAAAAACACCTACGTAGGAAGTAGGCAGCAGAGTAGGATATTAAAAGCAGATGGGACAACAGTCTGAATTAGTATAGTGTAATTAAATTTTATATATGTTGCAGTTGAGAGAGGGGGGAGAAGTAGGCAGAATTTATAGCTAACAGGAAAATAATTTATGCTGTAAACATGTAATTTGATAAAAATGTTATAGACAGGCAATAATAATATCAGGAAGAACGGAGTGCAATAGTAAAGTAGAAGATTAATAAGAAAGTAGAATGATGGTTTATATTAAGTTATACTACATTGTCTTGTCTAGTCACTTAAAATATTTTGATTGTTTTTTTTTTTTTTTGAAAAGTCATTTTTTTGCTTATATTCTTCAAATTAAATTGGAGTTTGTTCTGCTATTTGACAACAGAAATGGTAAACTCTGGTTCACCATATTTGTTTTTAGCAATCAGAATCTGAAATAGTCTGCCACAGGATGTTTTATGATTTCATTGAATTTGCCTCCATTTTACAATATTAGGGTGGGACACTTGTTAGAATATGTTGTATTGTGTGCAAATCAGTTTTGTAGATACAACACGTCTGTGCAATTCAAGGCAGTTCAATCATAATAGGTTTAAACAGTGATAAGTACTACAATGGTGACCAACAGCAACATGTGCTATTCTGTTATAAATGTGTTCCATTTCCTGCAGCATGTATGGTAATAACTCCGTAAGAAGATGCACCAACTATAGCAGGATTGTTGGGGGCAGAGTGATGCCCATGCTGTCTCAGGTGGCTTGGATAGTGTTACTGGACATTATGGAAGCCATCTAGCACATCATTATCTGTCTAGTGTGAAAAGCTGGCAGTTGCCAATTTCTGCACAAAAATGTGGCAGCCCTGTAGATGCATCCAGGCTTTTGGTTTGATCGAGTGACAATGTTAGATAGATGCAAATCCTATTTAAGTTGGTTGCCAGTGAACAATCAAGTAGTTTGTTAGTACTTAATCTGATCTTGTCCATTTCATTCTTCCTCACTTCTGTGTCTAGGATCCAACACTGGATCAGATTCAGACACTTTTACAAGGCTGTGATCCGAGCCTCAAGCTCCTCCCTCTCCCATAATGCCTCATGCCAGTCTAACTCTCAGATCTCATTTGCTGCCGTTCTGCACAGACATGGGCCATAGCTCTCAAGCGTTTCTCAGAGGGAGTTTTCAAATATTTAAAAATTTCTTCTGGTACTACTTAACATTTCTATACCTTCTTGCCTTTCTTCTTTACCTTCCCTCCTATAGTTTTGTTGGTTAGCATTAGGGACTCTCTCCTTCTTCTCTTTCCTTCCTTTATTGTCATTGCTTTGGCACTACTTTCTGTAGCACACAAAAAAAATCTTTATAGTTTTGGCCTTTTTCTATGTATAAGGTTTTTTCTGTGTGTGTGTGTGTGTGTGTGTGTGTGTGTGTGTGTGTGTGTGTGTGTGTGTACATGGTGTTTTGACTTACCTGTCATCATATCTGATAGACCAGATAGGTTTACAGGGTTCAAACGATGCACATCTTGAGGGCACAACATTCATAATTCTGATGCCCACAAGAAGTGTGTCTATTGCCTGGGTCCAAACATCTGCAGGCTGACTGTTCCATCTGCATGGCCTTCAACCTGCACACCCTTTTGGATTGTTGGAAGAAGTTAATTTTGAAGGGGATCTTGCCTGCTCTGGAGCTCAAACTCCTTTTACACCATCAAGCTCCAGGGATGTTATATGAAGAGCCTCCTCAGCTTCCTGGGGGCTTCTTTCTCTTCTCATGTGGAGAAAAGACCTAGACTACCAGATTCAAGTTCCCCAGATGCGAGTATGTGTAAAGTGCCTTTGGATCTGACAGTCCTCTCGGCACCAAAACCAGATCCTGATAAATCCATGGCTCAGTTGCTCTCACCAGATTTGACTGTGATGGTTGCGAAGTCTCCAACGCTCGGAATGTCCTCCTCAGATCCTACAGCATTGGGTCCGAGGTGTCCGAACTGAATTCCAGTTTTGGCATCTACACGTGCTTCCCCAGTCCCTACCCCCCAGATCACTTCACCTATAAGATCCAGGCACTCCTCTACTTTCTCTTAGTCATCTTAGAGCTTTCTTTGATCTGATATGGACAGGATGATGCACAGCATTTTCAAGGCGCAGATAGAGTTGGGACTTTTGCCATCTCTGCCCCATCCAGGATCTGTGAGATCTCCAGCTCCTTTTCTTCATGCTACTCTTCCAATCCAGACTGTTGCTTCAGAATCCCAGGGTCCAGGTTTTCCAAGGGAGCGATCGACTGATCAGAGGATGAGGATTTCTTCAATTCCATCAGGGTCCCATGGGTCCCATACTGGCTTGGCTCTGATGCCATCTGAGCAGTGCGGGTCTCAGATCTGAGATGTCGGCACTGACTCCAGGGGGGCAGGCATTGGGTCTAACCTTTTCAGATCCATCCCTTCCCCCAGGAGCTTCGGTCTTCGACAGCTGAGGTCTGATACTATCTGGATGCTTCGGCTCTGGGGTAGATTCTACTCCTTTTCCCTAGGCAGCTTTGGCTCTGGGAGAGAGGGGGAGAGGGTTTCCTCGAGTCCATCAGCCTTTCAGGTAGCATTGAGGACTTTCTCTAGACCTAGAGCTGCCTCCTCTCCTCCCCTGGATCCTACCCAGTCACTGAGTCCATCCATCCTGTCCTAGGTCAGCCCCCATTGAACTGACCTTCAGTCTGTTACTGCCCCCCAGGGGGCCCCTATATCTTCAGATTCTTCTCCTGATCCTCCTGCAGGGAAGTACATTGCAAGAAAAAGTGCAAGAGGAGGCACTTAAACTCCCCAATGGAGTTATTAACCAAGGACACTGACTTTGATGAGGGAGAGGGATCCCCAAAATCTCCAGTAGGTGGTCTTTCTTTTGAGACCTCTTGAAAATATTGTGAATGAGGGCTGGATGCTCCTCCCATCCTCCTTGTTCTGAGGAGTTGGTGTTTCTGGAGGAATTCAGGGCAAGCCCATCTACATCCTGGCTGACTCCCCTCTGATGGATGGACTTATGATCTAGCTTCCTGCCGTACATGGAAGGAACCTGAAACTGTGGAGTCCATTCCCAAACATGCAGACAAATATCTCAGACAACCTAGTGACAAACTTCTTTGGTGTAAGGGTGTGCCTGTTGATGCTATTTTGGTGTTGGCAGCCACAAAGACGTAGCTGGCCAAGGAGAACTCCACTGTCCTTCCCCTGAACAGGGAGTCCAGGCATTGGGCAGACATGGGAACCAAGTCTATACCTTAGCCACTTTCGGACTGAGAGCATTGAACCACCTGGCCCATTTTATTTGCCTTCAAAGAGCTAACCAACTCTTTTACAGAGACCTTGTCAGAAGAGGACCTCAAGAAGGTGTCTCCCCAATTGGCTACTCTCTCTTCCTCATCTAATTCCTCAATGAGGTTAATCTCTCATGCTGCAGAGAGCACTTCATGAGCAGCAGGATCAGCCATAGCCTTGAGGAGACATGCCTAGTTGATGCTGTGCAGATTTGTGGAACCTTTTAAGGTATTTTTCACTAATTCTCCCTTTGATGGCAACTCCCTTTCTGTACCATCTGTCAAATACACTCTCACCCACAGTGAGCAAGAGGGGAAGACCTTGTCTGCGGTAGGGATCAAATGTTCTACCCCTCAAAGGACCTTCTTAAGGAACCAACAAGGAGCTAAGAAATTTTGGATCAAAAAACTCAAGGTTCTTTCCAGGATCCTCAAGAATATTCCTCTTCTAGAGGCAAAGGAAGAGGATTTAATGGTAGGTGCTGCCTTGGAGGCAGAGGGGGTCTGCAAAATCAGGGCTTCAGAGAACCCTTCTATGACTCTGACAAGCCCTTTCAGTGCTCCTGAAGTGTTGCCTGATAGTCCTACTCTGGAGGCATTCAGGGGCCATCTTTTTTTGCACTCAAGACATCTGGACAAATCTAACAAATGACCACTGGTTGCTAAGCATAATAACCAGAGGGTACTACATTCCTTTTTCACTTACATCTCCAAGTCCCTGGTTGAATCTTCCCAAAATACCACCCAGTCAGAGGGAGTTCTCCTTTCAGGAAGATAAAAAAACTTTCAGAAAAAACAGACCAACCAAAAGGTCCTGACTGAACAACAAGGGTTCGGAACATATTTGTTCTTTTTTTTTTTGTGCAAAAAAAGACAGGGGAACTATGACCAATATTGGATCTAAGCAAGCTAAATCTGTATGTCAAGAAGTCAAAGTTTCAGATAGTTACAGTCCATTCCATCATGCAGCTTCTGCAGAAGGATGAATGGATGTGCTCTGTGGATCTCTAAGAAGCGTGCTAGCATATCAAAATAGACATCCCAGGAGACATCTGCTGTTCTGGCTGGGAGCCAATCATTATCAATTCAGAGACTTGTTCTTTAGCTTCACCACAGCCCCCGGGTATTCACCAACTGTGTAGCAGTGGCAGCAGCTCACCTCATACTGCAAGGATTCCAGGTATTTCCATATTTGGATGATTGGCTTCTTACAGCAACAACAAAGCATCAACTCGTCCGAGTCATGGAGTATCTTCTGCAAACCTTCAACCAGTTGGGAATCACTATAAACCTGGCAAAGTCAAACTTAATTCCTGGGCAAGACCTGAAGTTCATAGGAACATGATTGAACACAATATTACAAATAGCTGTGTTGCTTCATCAGTGGGTTATATCTCTGTGGCAACAAGTACAGACACTTCTGGACAGGCCAGCTGTTCCTGCACGACTAATTTTGCAAGTGCTAGGTTTGATGTCAGCACCAGTACTTCTGCTACCCTTAGTAAGGTTCATCATGTCAGTGCTACCATGGACCCTTACAGTTCAGTGGTCCATCTTGTTTCAGCCCTTATCGGTTCCTATCTAACTAACTTCAGTTTGCATACATCTCCAGTGGTGGATGCTATCGGACGATCTTTATCTAGGCAGACCCTTTTTGCTTCTCCCTCCCACAGCCACAGTGTCCACAGATGCTTCCATGTTGGGGTGGGTGGGGGCATTATCAAGGAAGAATGGTCCTAGGCATGTGGTCCCTGGTAGAGTTCAAATTGCACATAGGTATCCTAGATATGAGTGCAGTTCTGCTGATGTTGCAAGTCTTCCATAACGGCTTCTCTCTGGGAATGATAGTTCAGACAGACAACATGCCAGTTGTCTGGTACATCAACAAATAGTGGAGAACCTATTCATACCCTGAGTGCAGAGGCCATGAAAATGTGGGAATGGGTGATCTCTTCAAACTGCTTTCTCCTTACAATGCACATTTCCGGAGAGATCAACATGCTAACAGACAGACTCAGCAGGTCCATCCTGAGCCCACATGAGTGGTCCCTCAATCAGTAGCAAACTAGATTTTCAGCTGATGTGGACAGCCTTGGTACACTCTTTTTGCTTCTGCCCTAAACAAGAGCAGCAGATATTTTGCTCTGATCCCCAAGTCAGGGAGTCCCAGGGGGATGCTGTAGTCCATGACTGGCTTATATACTGACCCTGCAATGCCTCTGATCCCAAGAGTTCTACAGAAAGTCAGCAAATTGAAGACCTTACTAATTCTCATTGTCCCCTTCTGGCCTCATCAGGTTTGGTTCCTTTTTCTACAGTCTCACCTGAAATATCCCCCTTGGATATTGGATCCATGCCAGGATCTGATCTCTCACCCATCAGAACAGTCTCCAGTCCCTTTGGTTAACCGCATGGTTTCTCCACTTCCCATGATTCTTATAAAGTCCAGGCTAGCCTCACAGGTCCAGTGGATTATTCATGCCTCTCAGAAGCCATCCACAAAAAAATTCTACACTAGTAAGTAGAAAAGATTCTTGCTTTTGGCCTCCAAACAATATATTTATCCTTTTTCAGCTTCCAAATCAGACATATTCCTTTTTTTAGCTTAACTTTTCCAGAGTGGAGCTAGTTTTTCTGCTGTAAAATTGCAGCTGGCAGAAATTTGAAATTTTCACATTGGAAGAGATCCTACATTTTCTTCCAAACTATATAAAGCTTTTATGAAAGGAGTCTTTTTAATTAGACCACCAGTCAAAGATCATTCTTCTTTTTTTAATTTCTCCAAACCTTTTGGGTTTCTAATACCATGATGGGAATGGATCCCATTCCTAAGTCATAGTGCGATTAAAGTTCATGAAATTTGTATTGTTTCAGTCTTTGATGTCAGTCAGAAGTGCTCTTCGCAGCACCCGCAATGTGCCCAGTAATGACTCCTGCAGTTCATACAGAGTTACATATATTGGTTACATATCTAAATACAATTGTAGATTCTTTTCTATAAGACCTGTTGCTCCAACTACTATTGGAACTGTCCTGAGTATCTTTCTTCCACATTGCTCTCATTTTTGTCTGCAAATCCTTATATTTTATGACTTTGTATCTGTCTGTACGCAAGGCACTGTAGTCACTGGATGTAGCGATTCCAGTGATCAATGCTACTTTTGTCTTCTTTTCATGGACCACTATATCTGGTTTTCTCGCATCTAACTTTTGAACTGTTGGTAATGGGTGATCCCATGTGATATAGACTTCATCATTTTCTATGATGCTTTGCGGCTTATGTTTCCAGTGTTTTCCAGCCACTTCAGTACCGTAATGTTTTCACAATCCCCAGTGCAACAGTCTTGCCACATTATTATGCCTTTCAGTATACAGTCCTTGTGCCATTAGTATGTCACAACCAGCAACAAGGTGTCCGACTGTTTCCAGTTCTGTTTTACAAAACCTACATTTGTCCATTTCTCTCACATGTTCAATGGACTTTGTAAACTGTGTACGCAGTCCACTACCTTGGGCCGCTAGTATTAACCTTTCAGCTTTTGCTTTGAATTCACCTCTCCTTAACCATTCCTGCATTCGATCCTGATCAATATGAGGTTCTTCCAGAAGTTTTCTGTACTTGCAACTATATTTATGCATTTTCCACATTTCTTGCCTTCTCATCTGATTCTTCACCTTATATTTTTTCTTTTGTTTTTTGGCACATTCAGTTGCTGCCTAATTATCTACTTCTGGTTTGACTTCCATTCCTGTTTAACTCAGATATGCTTCTGCTAGACTAAGCAGGGAACTCATCTTAGATTTATTCTCCTCATGTTTCAAAACTTTCATGGCATTTGGGTCTTGTGAGGTCAGTAGGTATGCGTGCAGTCCCACGATTGCAGATCTGTACATGTAATTCATTTCAAGGAGGCCCATAACTCCTTCAGAACGAGGAATATATAATCTTGGTATGCACTGATTTTTATAAATCATTTGGTGAGCATGAAGCATCCTTCTTGTTTTCCTAATCTAGCTAACATGTTTTGGGGCCAGTCAGTCACTCCAAAACTTTGTTAGGATAGGAAGAGCAAACTGGTTTATAGATTGAATTTTGTTCCTAGATGTCAACACTCTTTTTCAGGATTAATTTATGTCTTCTAAAATATTCCTTACAAAGTTTTTTTTGCATTTGTTCTTGTTTTGTTGTTGATCCTTCATCAATTCCCAAATATTTGTACACTCCATCTTGCTCAAGTTCTTTTATCACATTCTTGTCTCAAACTGATGATCTGTTGTTGTCAATCTTCATCTGTTCTTCTCTTGAGCTACTAGACTACCCACAATGCCCTTCTCTACATTCCCTCAGATCTCATTTGCCGCTCTTACAGCAACAGGCGACTCTTCTCTTATAGTGAAGTAAAACTTTAATATATGATGTCAGTCTTCACCCAATCCTTGACAGTGGGTTCAGTTCCGAACCAACTCTGCCATATCTTCCAGCTTGTGCTGTCCAAACACTTGAACCAAGCACTACCCATAATGCTCCTGACAGAGATTACCTCAGACCTCATTTGCCGCTTTTCCGACCAGACGTGTCAGTTTCCTTCTCTCGAGTCTTGTTTTTTCAGTGTGTGATTGTTAATTTTTTCTTAACTATTTTTATTTCTTAATACAATTCTTCTTCTTTTTCCTTCACGCTATCTATCTGCTCCTCTTACCGTATTTCTTAACTTCTTTTGTCCCCTTTTTTCATACCATTCCTAGAACTTACGTACCATTGCTGGTACTTCTTTCCATTACCTTCAGGTATTCTAATTACCATTGCTGGTATTCTTCTGTAATTTCTTTCTTTCCTTCTATTGAAAAAAAAAAGACTCTCTTGTGTTTCTTGTGTCGCATGACTTTAGTGACTGTTTTTGTCTGTTGATTTAAAATGTCTGATCAAAAACAGACTTCACCTGTCTAGTAAAGGCACCTAAGGTTTTAAAAGGTGTCAAAAATGTAAAGGCAAGATTCCAAATTCTGATGACCACTATATTGTCTGGGAAAAATACACTTACAAAAGGACTGTTCAGTATGTCATAGATTCTACACTCGAACCCTGACTGCAAGAAAAAATAAGTTGATTCTGAAAGGACTCCTTAAATCTACCTTTGAATAGGCCTTATCTGAGCCCTAGACCTGAGACTAGCACTTCCTTCTCATCTTCCTCTGCTTCAAGGAAAAGGGCTTCATCAGTTCCAAGATCTTCGGAACCGACAAAGAAATTACCAAAATCATCCTGTGTACAGAAGAGCTCATCAGCACCGTTGGAATTACCGGCATCAAAAACCAAATGTTCCTCTGAACCGAATACAACCTCTGCTTCAGCACGCACCGATTCCTTGGTACCAAAGCTACCTCAACTACCATGAACACAATATTCACCATCCATCAACCCAGTCAAGGATATGCCACCCATTCCCTTCTTGGAAGCGAGACCTTTGAGATCTCCCTCTGTATCCTCCGTCCGATCTACTAAGACCCTGTCTGAGGCCGACATATTGAGATTGGTGGACCAACTCCTTACAGCTAGGGGGTTATCCTTTGTTCCTAACCATACTGGCCTTGGAACAAGCCTAGCTATAACCCCCCCCCATATCCTCCTCCAACTCCAATCGAGACCTTGGAGTTCTTGGTTTTGACTCCTCTGGCATCGACTGCTTCAGTAGTGGTAGCTTCCTCATCTCCGGTTCTGAGAGTTGTCTTGAGTTCCTCCGAGCCCTCAGCACTGGAGGTCTTCCGGGGTCATGATTCTCTGGTCAGGTCCAAAGGGCTTGGATCAATTTCCTTTCATTCGGAACTGTCCATGTCGCTCAGCACCTTGACCTTTGTAAAATCGACCCAGGCTTCTCTTCCAGAGGCTGCCTCCTTGATGCGGGATGTGACCCCGGTTCCAAAGGAGTCTGTTTTATTTCCGGGCCCCAATCTGTACAGTGGGGGGTCAGCCTTTAGGGTTATGGAGAAGGCATTGTCCATTGGGGACTCTCAGTCTTTGCCATCCCTGTCGGGACAGATTTCTACCTCCTCTAGACCTGAGCTACCATCAGTCCCACCCACAGGACAGAAGGCACAAAATTCCCAGGTGACTCCCACTTTTAGTGTTCTCCTCTTTGGATACTTCCCCGGATCATCCCCCGAGGAAGTCCCTGCGAAGAAGTGCAAGACTAAGCACCTGGACTCCCGGGAAGTCCTTCATGAAGGGGAAGGTTCCCCCAGCTCACCCCCTGATGATGTTTCTTTCGGGGACATCCTGAAACAGAGAGGTGGTGGCTGGTCCTCCATTCGACCTTCCTTGGAGGAATCAGTATACCTGGAGGCTTTTCGTGCCCAATCCTCCACTTCTTGGATCTTTCTGCCTGCTGATGATCTCATTAAACTGATCACTCAGCAGGCGTGGAAGATTCCCAACTCCATAGAGCCAATCCCCAAGAGACCTGACCAGATATTTTCAGCACCTAAAGATGAACCACATTGGTCTAAAGGAATTCCTGTCAACGTCATGATGATAGTGGCTGCCACCAAAAAGGAACTCGCTGAAGAGAGTCTGACTTTCCATCCTCCTAACAAGGAGTCTAGGACATTGGATAGATTTGGGAAGTGTGTTTATGCTTCAACAACCTTCGCTCTAAGGTCCTCGAATTATATGGCACATATTACCAGATTACAGAGAGATTTGATTAAAGAAATTTCAAATACTCTCTCAGGAGTAGTGGCTGAAGAGGTCCATGAGAAAATTTCCTTGCAGCTTGCAACCCTAGATGCTATCTCCAACTCGTCCATGAGGCTCATTGCTCATGCAGCCAAGGGGAAGAAAAGGGCATTGGGTTCAGGCATAGCCATCAGAAGGCACTCCTGGATGCTCTTGTGAGACTTTGTGGAGCCATTCAAAGTGTCATTCGTTAATGCCCCTTTTGATGGATCCACCCTTTTTGGCCCAAAGGTTAAGGACACTGTAGCCAGATGTGAGAAAGATGGTAAGACCCTATCTGCCGTAGGGTTACATTTCTCCACTTCTCAGAAGCCTTATTCTAGGAACCAAAGAAGTGGGAAACTATGCTTTAAAAAATCCAAAGGGCCATTCCAAGACTCACAAGGTAAAGGGCAGAGGAGGAAGCAATGGAAGATGCTTCCCTAGGGCAGAAATGGACCGCCGAATCAGCGCTCCATAGAATCCTTCTCTGGAACTTCCTATTAGCATCCCTGAATGGGTGCCTGATTGCCCTCCTATGGAGGCATTCGGGGCGCAATTATCCCTGCACCTACCTGCCTGGCAATTGATAACTTCGGACAAATGGGTGGAGAGAATAATATCCAGAGGTTACAAAATTCCACAATCTAAGTCTCAAATCCCAAACTCCCAAATGTTCCACCCAATCAAAGGGAAGCTGCAGTCTTAGAAATACAAAAATTGCTCAAAAAAAGTGATCCAAAAAGTCCCACCAGATGAGGATCCGGGGTTTACTCAAGATTCTGTTTAGTGCCCAAAAAAACAGGGGACTGGAGACCCATTTTGGATCTCAGACACTTCAGCAAGGCAGTTCAGCAAACCAAATTCCAGATGGTCTCAGTACAATCCGTACTCCCTTTTTTGGAAAAAAGCCAACTGGATGTGCTCTGTAGACTTCTAAGATGTTTATTACCACATAAAAATGGAAAAAAGCTCCATGAGGTTTCTACACTTCCGGCTAAGCTCCAGGAGGTTTCTACACTTCTGGCTAGAAACCAGTCAATTCCAGTTCAGAGCACTGCACATTGGTTTCACCACAGCCCCCAGAGTGTTCACCAAATGCATGACAGTGGTTTCAGCTCACTTCAGACTGAAAGGTTTTCGAGTCTTTCCATATCTCAATGGCTGGCTCCTCACCACTACCACCAGCCGTATTTTAGAACAGGCAAGAGATTACACCATAAATATTTGTACATCTCTAGGCATAACAAGAAATTTCGAAAAGTCCAGCCTTCGGCCTACTCAGCAACTGGATCTCATTGGTGCTCATTTAGATACTATCTCAGTGATTGCTTCTGTCCCTGCAGGAATACTACAAAGCATCAGAGTCCAAGTCAGATAAATTATTCAGAACAACAAGGCTCCACTGAAACTTGTCCTTAAAACCTTAGGCTCTATGGCTGCTTCAGTCAGTCTGGTCCCTCTAGTGAGTTTTCATATGCAAATACTGCAGTGATTGCTAGCAACTCAATGGTCTCTGATACATCAACCAGTGTCTCATCTAGTCTTGATTATCAACCATTCCAAACAGGATCTCAAATGGTGGCTTCACTCTGACCAGATTCTCTTGGGCCAGTCATTCATCCTTTCTCAGCCCCAAGCCATAGTGATCACGGATGCTTCCCAGTTAGGGTGGGTGGGGGGCATTATCTGGGAAAGACAGTCCAAGGCACACGGTCCCAATTGGAGGCCAATTTGCACATCAGTGTTCTGGAAATGAAGGCAGTGCTGTTAGCGTTGCAAGCATTCCAAGATGCCTTTCCTCTCGGGACAGTAGTAATTCAGACAGACAACATGTTGGTAGCCTGGTATATAAACAAACAAGGGGAAACCAAATCTTACCCACTATTTCGGGAAGCACTCAGAGTTTGGTAATGGGTGATTTCTTCCAGTTGCTTTCTGATAATGCACATTCTGGGAAGTTCCAACATGATAGCGGACAAATTGACCAAGACTATCCTAATGCCTCACAAATGGTCTCTCAATTCTGTAGTGGCAGACAAGATTTTTTCGTCATTGGGGCCAAACTTGCCGTGACCTTTTGCCTCTCCCCTGAACAACAAGTGCAGAAGTTAATTTGCCCTAATCCCCCCCCAGAGGAGTCACCCAGAGATGCTATCCTCCATGATTGGACCCCCCGGTCTGCTGTATGCCTTTCCCCCAACTCCCCTCATATCACCGTTCCTAAAGAAAGCCAAAACGATGGAAAATTCAGTAATCCTCATTGCTCCCTTTTGGCCTCAACAAGTTTGGTTTACCTTCCTTTGGCTTCATCTAATACAGAAACCATGGATTTTGGACCCAGTTCCAGATCTACTAGCTCATCCAGAGGGTATGGTTCATTCAGATCTCCAACATCTCAAGCTCACTGCGTGGCTTCTCCAATTCCCATGATTGCCAGGCATTCTTTTCTTTCTTCCCCTGTCCAACGTATTATTGCGCATCACAAGCCTTCTACTAGAAAACTGTATCAAGGCAAATGGGAAAAAATTTCTAAATAGGCCTTGAATAAAGAACTGGACCCTTACACCAGCCCAATTCATGAAGTTCTGGATTTTTTAAACATACTTTTCCAGTCCAGTTGCTCTGCATCTCCCACAAAAATTCATATGGCAGCAATTTCAAATTTCCATTCAGGCTTGAATGACTCTTCTCTAATGTCTCACAAGCTTTGTAAAGCTTTTTTAAAGGGACTCCTGATGCTAAGCCCCCCATTTAAAGAACCAGCTCCCCCTTGGGATCTGACTATTGTCCTTCAAGCTCTTACTAAGACCCTTTTGAACCATCAGCATCTTGTGACTTGAAATATTTATCCTGGAAGATGTTATTTTTGGTAGCTATTACTTATGCAAGAAGGATTTTTGAGTTACGGGCCATATCATGCAAAGCACCCTACCTAATTTTTCATAAAGATGGAGTCGCACTCTGAACAAATCCATTCTTTTTACCAAAAGTAGTCTCTGAAACCAATATTAATCAGTCATTACAATTACCAACCTTTTTCCCTAATTTTTCTAACAAAGGGGAATATGTCCTTCATTTACTAGATGTGCACAGATAGCTACATTGTTACCTTCACAAAACTAAGGATTTTAGAAAATCAGATCAGTTATTTGTCGCATTCTCTTCCCTCCGCATGGGCAAGCCAGTTGCTAAGGTTACTTTAGCTAAATGGCTCAGAGACTGCATCATATTTATCTATCATTCTAAAGGACTTCAACTTCCCAAGTCAGTTCAAGTTCGTGCAACAAGAGCTGTGGCAACATCAGCAGATTTTCATGACAGAGCTTCTCTAGACGGCATCTGTGCAGCAGCCACTTGGGCCTCTCATTATACCTTTATCACTCATTACAAATTAGATCAGGTCTCGAGGGGTCGAGCATCCTTTGGCTCTATGGTGCTTAGGAATATTCTTCTGTGAGACCACCCAAGGCTAAAGTAGCTGGGGATTCTGTCCCACTGTCAAGGATTGGGTGAAGACTGACAACATCAGATAAAGAAGTTGTCTTACCATAATGTTCCATCTGTGTTGTCGATCTTCACCAACCCTTGATATCCCCACCAACCTTCCCCCATCCTAAGACTCTTAGTAGATCGGATTAGCCCTAAGCTAGTTTTCTCATTAAGGGCTCATATATGGCCTTGTTCTCTAAGCTGTCTATAGTTAACCATATTAAATTTTCTATATACTATTATTTGGCAAACTCGATATGAGGTAATCTATGTGAGGAGCATTATCGGTAGTGCCTAGCCCATGAGTTTGGAGAGCGCGAGCTGGAAGATATGGCCGAGTCGGTTCCGAGGTTCAGAACCGAACCCACTGTCAAGGATTGGTGAAGATCGACAATACAGATGGAGCGTTATGGTAAGACATCACTTCTTTTTTTTTTGGTACTTGATTCTCCTCTATTCTTGTTGGCATTTAATACTTATTATTATGATCTTCTGGTCTGCCCTTAGTGTGAGTGTGTTTATTTCCCTCCCTTTACCGTCGCTAATTCCCTCTACCATTGTTGGTAGTTCCCTTCCCCCTCTCCTGTACCATTGGGTAATCTCTCTACCATTGCTGGTAGTGCTGTTCTTTGTGCTGTGATTGTGTGTTGCCTATCTCTGCTTCCCTTTTTCTTTTTCCTCTCCAAGGTTTATTTTATTTAGGGCAATGGTGGATAAATCGAAGAGTTCCACTACTGGCTTCAAACAATGTAAAGAGTGTGGCTGTAAAATGCCAAACTCTGATAGCCACAAGTGTTGTGTATTCTGTTTGGGTGCATCTCACTTAAGCACTGATTGTTCCATCTGCCAGGGATTCAGTAAGAGAGCCCTGGTAGAATGAAGAACTAAACTTATTCTCAAAGGGCTCCTTAACTCATTCACTCCAGAGCAGCTCAGAAATAGCTGCCTGCTTAATTCCACCATAGGAACAACAGTGCAGCCTGAGCCCATTTTCAGAAAATCCATTTCTAATACCATACAGAAAATAAATGTTCAGAACTCTTTAACTATAAGAGCTAGACGAAAGATGTAAATGCAAAAGTTGTTCAGCAGGGACTGCCCTTTCCAACAGTGTAAATGTTAATAGTGTGTATCAAAGTCATTAAATATTTGGCAAGGAATGTTGATATTGTACACATTCTTTACCTTTTTGGAAAAGCAAAGCACAATATCTTGGTCAACGTTCCATGTAGACCCATACAATTTGTATTTAATTTGTTTGTATGAATGTCAGCTTTAAAATGATATCTTAACCATTACTGTGTGATGCTGCTTTACAGAGATATTCACAGAAATATGATTATGAAAAATATTATATTAGATAAACAAAGGATAATATCTCATCACCTCTAACAGACAGAGGCTACATATCAGTGTAGAAGTTGTGTGGCTCAATGTCAGCTTCAAAATGATGCATCATTTGTGTCATCACCATGCTCCCTAGCAAAGATATGGGCATAATAATGAGAAGTATTGGAAATGTATCATTTTCATAATCCTACAAAACTAAAACTGTGATATCTGTACATATGTACAGTGCACAGACAGTTATTTTACCATGTTGTAAGGAGTAACACTGTCTTCAGAATGATGTATTACTTGGCACACTGACATGCTCCCTTGCAAAGTTATTTACCAAAATGTGAAAAAAAATCATAATCTCCATAACTTAACTCCAAAACAAACTTTGATATCTGCACATGTGTACAACAGACAGGCACAGTTCTTTTACCATGCTGGAAGTATCAATACTGTCTTTAAAATGGGGTATTACTTAGCACATTCCGATGCTCCCTTGCAAAGTTATTTACCAAAATATGAAAAAAATCATAATTTCCATAACCTAAGTTCAAAACAAACTGATATCTGTACAACATACAGACAGTTCTTTTACCATGTTGGAAGTATCCATACAGTCTTTAAAATGAGGTATTACTTAGCACATTCAGATGCTCCCTTGCAAAGTTATTTACCAAAATATGAAAAAAATCATAATTCCCATAACCTAAGTTCATAGGTGTATACTAGGCTAATGTCCCTGGAGCCTTTACAAACCTAGGCCATAGGATTACCCTGACATTGTGCCACCCGACCTCAAGTCCTAAACAAACTTTGATATCTGTACATGTGTACAACATACAGGCACAGTTCTTTTACCATGTTGGAACTATCAATACTGTTTTCAAAATGAGGTATTAGCATGTTCAGATGCTCCCTTGCAAAGTTATTTACCAAAATATGAAAAAAATCATAATTTCCATAACCTGAGTCCTAACAGAACTGATATCTGTACATGTGTACAGCATTCAGAACCAGTTGTTTTACCATTGTAGACACACATGATTGTAAATATACACATTCTTGGTGTAGCCAACATACTGCTAAATGGGTACATGTAAAGAGGAAAAAGCAAGGTAAGGACGACTACTCCACTAATGAACCCAGGACAGGCATGGAACTTCAGTGGCAGGCAAGGCCATCTGATCTGTCCGATAGCTGTGCTGGCTACCCACTCAGACAGCTGATACCACTGCAGTCTCACGATCTCCTTCAGTGTCAGCAGTCTGCCTTACCTATGCCTTTTCTCTTTACATGTACCCATTCAGCAATGGATCCAAGGGATCAAGTTCTGTATTACTAAGCCCTTCCTGTCATCTAAACGCTACATATGCCTGATGAAAGCAGAATAAAAAAAGTATTGCAGGATGGTCACTGACATATGAGATTGTATGTGGTAGCACTCTCCCAAAACAGTTCTTTCTCAGCATCTTCACCAGCTCCTTACCACAGTTATTTGCCAAACTCAGAAAAATATATTTTACACAACACATTTCATAATAGAGTTTTACTTACCATACTGGTCCTACTTGGTCATGGGTGTTTTCTAGTCTTCTCACAAGCTGCATGTTACCAATCCTGCATAGCTCTCCTCATGCCATTGTGGAGGTCAGTCAAGAACAATGCAATGCCCTCCTCAGTTAGGTAAATGCCATCCCTTTTGAACAGGTGAACATCTTCCGCGGTGATGCTGTCATGGCAGATTGTAGATCCACCAACCCTGTACATCAAGCCATGCATGAACCCATTCTGTAAATGTCTGGTCTTGTGAGCTGCCCGTTGACTGTTTGCTGTTTTCCATATCTGTTGAGGAATTATATCAGATCATACAAAATGACAACGTGGCCACCACAACTGCAGGTGTTCAAAAATTGCTGTGATTTGAAACCGTAGCCTTCTGAGTGGTTGACTGATGACATCATTCCCTCCAATGTGCAGCACAAGTATGTCAGGCTCAGGGTAGATGGAACACTTCTCTTCCAACAACTGCAGTACTCCACTTCAATGCATACCTCTTCTTGCAATCCAGTATACCTTCACACTGGATGTGGGGAAGCTCAAGTTGTACTGGATTTCAGTTTCAGAGGCATGGCTGGCAGCCCAGTGAATGTAGGAATGGCCACATACCCACACTCTCACTTGTTCTCCTGCTTATGAAGCCATGTCCGTGTCAGAAGGTGGACAAACCTGCACATGAAAGAAAATGCAAACAGATTATTACTGATGTTTGACAGATGTACTGGAAGACTACATATGTATGTATATAATATGCATTATATGGTTAGCCCATCCAAATCTTCCATCCTATCCACAGGGGCAGTATTCTTTACAATTAGGTACATAAGTGGTGATGACGCTGCAGAGGTACATACCTACTACCACCCATGAAAACACCAAATTACACACAGTGACTGACAAGGGGGTACAGAAAGGGCACATGTAAATGGAAAAAGCAGGGGAAGGACCGCCACTCCACTAATATGCAGAGGACAGGCATGGGGCTTCAGGTCATGGGCGTCTGAAGTATCTCATACCTATGCTGTCTACCCACTTGGACTGCTGGTAGCAGCAATGACTCCCGATTGCATGCAGTGCCAGCACTCTGCCTTACCTCTGCCTTTTCCATTTTCATGTGTCCTTTTGGCAATGGCCATAAGGAGTGAAAGGGGGGAGGTAATATAAACCCTCTTGCCCTGAGCTGCATACAATTACTACCCTGACCTATATACATTTACTACACCTGAAGGGAGGGAGACTGAGTGGAGAGCTACACCAAGACAACATTTGAAAAGAGCAAGACTGACCCAGGCTTTGTCTTTTTGCATGTGTCCTTTTCCAGAGGGAAACATTGCATCTCAGTGACACTCCCAAGGCCATGCTTACATAGGACAGCAGTACTATGGGACTAAACTGAAGAGTCTCCAAGTTCCCAACTAAGATCCAGATAAATCATAAGATCCATGGTGGCTGGATATGCCCCCCCGTGATGCATCCACCAACACAAGATTCTGAGATGAGACAGCTTAGGGTTTTGGCTGATCCCTTTTCAATGATTCCCAGAACATCAGAAGATACAGTCCTATCTTAGCTGAAATACTGCATGGGTGGACACTGACAAGGGAGCAGAGAAAGGACACATGTGAAGAGAAAAAGCAGGGTAAGGACCCCCACTACACTAATATGATGAGGACAGGCATGGGGCTCTAGCTGGTGGTTATCTGAAGTGTCCCATACCTGTGCTAGCTTCCCACTCAGACTGCTGATACCACTACTGTCTCACGACCTCCTTCATTGTCAGCAGTCTGCCTTACCTCTGCCTTTTCTCTTTACATGTGCCCATTCAGCAATGGACCTAAGGGATGAGGGATGGCAGTAACTTATTAATTGCTGCCCTGATCTTCATACATTTACTGTACCACAGTGGAGGGAGAGTGGAAGGCCACATTGCATTGGAAAAAAACGTTCCTAGACTCATCTTTTCGCAGGTGGCCTTTCGGGGAGGGACTGAATGCATCATAGTGGCACCTGTGAAACCATGCATATCCTGGAAAGCAGCCCAGTGGGACTGAGCTGAAGAGTCTCCAAGTTCCCCACTGCCATCCAGGATGATCGTGACAGTCATGGTGTCTGTGTGCTGCCCACTGATGCACACACCATCAGAAGATATAGTCTTACCTTACCTTAGCTGAAATACTGCATGGGTGGACACTGACAAGGGGGCACAGAAAGGGCACATGTAAAGAGAAAAAGCAAGACTGACCCTGACCTTGTCTTTTTGTATGTGTCCTTTCCCGGAGGGAAACATTGCATCACAGTGGCACCCCTGAGGCCATGCTGACCTAGGAAAGCAGCACTATGGGACTGAGCTGAAGAGTCTCCAAGTTCCCAACTGCCATCCAGGTCAATCATAAGATCCATGGGGGTTGGGTATGACACACTGATGCATACAGCAACTTGGACACAACTGTAGGTTCATAGGTTGATACTAGGCTATCTGCCCTAGGGTATTTATAAGCCTAGCCAGAGTGTGTTTGGCTTTTGCCACCCTTTTAGATTCATTGTCTGTGCCTCTGTATTGTAGGTCACAGAAGGTAGCCCTTTTAAGGTTAGTTTACTGTACCTCTGTCAAGCAGGGACACAGAAGAGATCCCAGGGGTAAACATACAATCTCCCATCCACTCGTCAAGATTTCACTTGAAGAGGGTCAGTGAGGGGCTCTGCCTAACATGGATTGGGATTTTGTTCCAGAGTGAGGGGAGCCTCTGGGATATGAATCTGTCCCGCCAGCATGTCCTATTTATTTCTGTGCTGAAGTTCAAGTCCCTGGAGCGTGTAGCTCTAAGGGATTTGGATTTCCTGAGGTGAAGCATTTCCATTCATTCTGGGTTGGACATGGCTTTATACGTCAGACACAGATCACCTCTGAGTAGGCGGTACGCAACTGAGTAGAGCTAGAGTTTGAGCCAGTTTGCAGCCCATCTTGTGACATAGGGGTTGATATTTAAGCTGGTGGGCTTATTTATGATGCCCGAGTGGGGTATTGTGTCGAAGGCTTTTGCGAGGTCCAGGTAGGCTGTATGGACTACCTTCCCTTCATCTATGGCTTTGGTAACTGTTTCAAAGAAGTCGACCAGGTTCAAGAGGCAAGATCTGCCCTTAACAAAGCCGAATTGGGTAGGATCCAGTGTCTGGAGGTTCCCAATGTCTTTGTTTATGATTTCCATGATGATACGCTCCATAGCTTTGCAGACCAGGCTAGTCAGGCTTATAAGGCGATAGTTTCCGGGGTCTGTTGTGGCACCACCTTTGTGGAGTGGGGGACCACTGTTGCTGTACGCCATTCCTTGGGTACATATCCTGTAGTAAGGCTGAGATTGAACAGTGACTTTATATGAGGGTTTAGTTCTTCTTGGAGCTCGTGTAACACGCAGCCCGGGACACCGTCTGGTCCCATTGATGCTGTGTTTTTTGCTTTGTGTTGTACCATGTGCACTGTACATCTTACTGCTGTCAGCATCTGCTAGACCCTTATGGCCAAGTTACTCTCAAAGCATTCAACACACAGGTTAATCTTGCAGATCTGGCATCCCCATGATGGTTCAGCACGTTTACCCTTGCTGGCACAGTGTTTGCATCGTGACTTCCGCCATTTCACTGGGAAGTGCAAGTCTTGTTCAGATTGGCACATGGGCTCTGGGACAGTAATCTCAATGCATCGTTTTCTTTTCTTGTAGGTGGCCAGGAGGTGCATGCCTAGGTTTCTTCTAAACTGTAACTGGCTTGCTGCAATAATATGGCTGGAATGAGAAAGCTGCCAGTGACTGCTACTCTCACGGAATAAAATGTAAGCATTCACTATGGCCACATTCCATAGGAACCAGAACAACTACAGCCACCATTTTCTTGCCTTTCGTGCAGTTGGATACTGCGTCCTGAGCTGATCAGCTCGGTCCACCCCATTCATCTGTGTGTTGTACATGTTTACAACTGGTGGACATGGCACTAAAGCTTTTGTTCCGTTGTGCTGTCTCCTGCATGTGCTGGAGACTGCCAAGGTTAGATTACTATTGGCTGACAGCAGAAATACTGAGTTGTTATCTTTCCATTCAGTTGCATGCAGTGGTCCACTCTGCAACTACTTGTAGAACCCTCGAGGTGCTTTACCAATCTCCCGTCTGCTGAAAATTACAGGCCATCCTGACCTATTGGTGCGCATGGTTCTGCAGCAATACAGGCCATCTTGAAGCAGTTGCTGTGCCAGAGGGACAGAGATGAAGTTGTCAAAGTAAATGTGATGCTTCTTTCCAATCGGCCCCCGTGTGAGGTCAGCCACAACTTGGTGTGCCAGTCCAACCTCTGTGGTCTGCTCTGGCTTTCCAGTGTATTCCTGGAATTCATGCACATAACCATTATGTGAGTCAGCCAGCACCCATACCTTAATGGCATACCTCTCTGGCTTGCCAGACATAAACTGTCTGAATGTCAGACATCCACGAAAGCCAACCATGGCTTCATCTACTGCCACCTCACGATGCACATTATACTGTGTCCTACATGAATGAAGTACAGCACCCAATACTGGCCGCACATAATGGAGCTTGTCATGACCCACAGAGCCCTGTGGCAGTCTGAGGTTTTTGTCATTGCAGTGGAAATACTGCTGAATTTTTTTTCAAACCTCTCTCGGGTCATGTACTCAGGTATTTGGAAATGACCATACACATGGTGTGTTTCCCAGTATTGCCTGTATTCTGGAACATGAACAATAGACATGTATATTCTGACACGAAGAAATGTGCGTATGTCTCCAGGACAAACAGGGCTCCATCGCTTAACCTTGCCTGCTGCTTCCTGCCTATGTGCAGCATAGCGGTTAGTTTCATCAGCAATAAGTGAGTACAGTTCCTCTGGGAACATCAAACTGAGGAAGCCCATCTCTGTGCTGTCTGAGTGCAGGTGGTTACTGGGCCAACTGGACACACAAAGTTTTCAATGCGAACTGGTGTTAGGCATTTCTCCCACAATATGTTATGTGGTGGGCATGCTTGCCGTATCTTTTTGGTTAGCCTCGCACACTTTGGAATGGAAACTCTGGGGTGGTTAAGAGATGATACCCTATGATCAGTTTCGGTACCAACTGGTTTGTATGCACTTCTGAGTGGAGTACTTGCACACATTCCATGTTGCGGCACACTCCGATCCTTGCTTGACAAGGTGCTACTTCGGCTCAGATCCAGTGGACTTTCTCCATCCGAAATAACCTGCTGTGGACTACGCCTGAACTCATGTACAGTCGGAGGCATATCCACTTCCTTGTCAGTATTAGGCCTGGCCTGGGCTATGGAGGACTGCAAAGGTCTGTCAGTCAGGCCATGTCCTTGCCTTAACTCGGATAGAAGCAATTCATCCTCCGTGTCAAAATCGGATTCAAGTTGATGACCACTATTGTGTGTGCCATCATTACTTAGCTGGACAAGTGGCACGTCATCCTCACTGTCGTGGTCAGTTTCAACAGTGTTGAGGTCGGGATGGCAGAGCGTAGGGGTCTGTCAGGAATGACTGGGACAGGGGCATCATCTTTATCGGTGGTAATGGCCTTCTCATGCAGATGTGCCAGTGGAATATGATCATCGGCGTCATAATCGTCATCTTCACTCTGGTTTGCTTTACATTGTGAATCAAGGTGCAATTCCATTTCGGACCCACTGGTATTGCTGTCAGAATCAGTATCCTCGCCCAAGTAAATGTTGGTTGACTTCATTAGCAGATGGCATCTTCACTGAGGGGTATGATGTCTTAAGAGTAAACGCAAAGCTGAAAACACAGTGATATAGAACAATATAATGTTACTCACCTGCACAGAGGCAGCTGCAAAGCAACACAACCGGCACTATGTAATGATAGTTTGAGACATTAAACTGTTTCATCATATGTGGTTCAGTTAAATGAATTCACTAGGATATGAACCACAATACTAGAATGGATACTTGCATCTGTATCTTCCTCGTGAAAATACAGATAAACTGAAGGAAAGGAACTGGGGGTAAATTTTGCAGGACTGCACATTGACAGAAAACAGTCTGACATGTGCTTTCATCAATGAGCTAATGTTTGTACATGCACCAAACAATAATATTTAGCAAATGTCAAATTAAATAAAACAATTAAAAAACAGAAATCTGTACACCATAGTAAATTATTAAATCAATATATACACCGAGTGGGACATTTCATCCAAATGTATTTAGTTGTGTATTTGTATTTACCCATGGTTGAGCACTCATCCACAGCCAGCGAGTCACTGGCCTCTTTTATGAAGGTCGACCCCCATATCTGAACTTCTTGTGTCCTATCTTATCTGACAGGCACCTCAGTATCCAGTGGATTACATAAGGGTTTATACCTATTTCCGTGAGTTCGCCTACCATGGCCAAGTCAGGTATTATAGTAAATGCCTTGGACATATAAAGGTAGGCAGTATGCACTGTTTTGCCTTTGTCCATTTCTTTGAACTGAAGCATTCGCCCAAGTGACCCCTTCAGTGAAAGTTTTGCTGTATGCACGAGGAACAACATGAACAATTTCCATGAATGACCCTTCTGAACAGTTTCTAGTATGTGCAATCATAATTTTGGTCAGTGTCTCATTGAATATGTGGTTTTCAGGCACACCACCGAGGACGCAAGTCACTAAATATTATGATGCACATTCATATCCTTCAGAAAATACATTCTAGCAGAAATCCTGTTATTCTAGTAACTTTCAAAGTTAAAAAGCACAATATTTAAAATGTATCCTTGTAATTCCTTGCAACTGTGGAGAATTTTGCAGACTTTCCAGATTTTGCCTCATATATTTGTTACATTCCTCGAAATTGTACAAGTGACAGAAATAAACTGGTATGGGGGGTGGCTTGCAATGACTCCAAGTAGCGAAAAAACAAATCTGGCTTGTGCATTTAGCAATGTGATAACGACTTCTACTTATGTGAGTAACACTGATAGCTGCGGAGAGTTTTACCTGAAAAGTGATAATGACTCAGTCCTACATTGTAATTGCACTTATTGTTAATGTGATAATGACCTACATTGCATTCCTACAAAGTTATGCATGCTCAGACACAGGTGATAATTGCTGCACATAACCTGTTGAATAGGCATTTATTATATTACCTTGTGCATAGTGATTATCATCAGTAAGGAGAAGTGAGTAATTCTGTAAAATAGTATAACGTATATTACTGAGCCCTTCCTCCCACCTAAATTCCACGTGACTGACAAAGCCAAGAAAAATAGCCCAACTATATAGCATCTCCAGGATGGTAGTAGTCAGCAAGTAATAACCTTTAGCTGAATCTGGCAACTACTGACTATAATCAGAAATGCAATAAGACAAGCAAACATGTCAAACTTGTCTGGCTGATCTGTGTAAGAATTAATCCAAAAAGTAGTAATTCATGTTATCTCACCTAACCATCCCTCTGGTTACAGTATGATGCAGAAGTAAAGAAGGCAGGAATATTCTCCAAAATATCTGGTTCACCAATGCCAATGATCAGAGAACAAACAAAGGTCAGACCTAACACTGGCATGGAAACCATGGATGTTTCTTAAAAGTGTCACCGAGCCAACAGATATTGCCAATATACTGGCCAACAGATTCAGTGCTAACTTTACCCCCCCCCCAAAAGAACAATAACAATACCAGTAGATTGCTAGGCACCCAGCCATGCCTGACCCAGTGCTGTTAGAAATGCTACATCTTAAGAAATCCCAATCCCTCCGCACCACATGCTCCACAGACCTCAACCTCATTACCACAATCAACAGAACATACTGGAGGGACAGGTTCATAACACAGAGACTGCCCGTGCTATGGAATAGACTTCCCATACATGTCAAGCAGAGCACCTCGCTGACCCCCCCCCCCAAGAGAAATCTTGATGAGTGGATGGGAAATAGAAAATTCACCCCGGAGATAACTTCAGTAGCTCTACTTGACAGAGGCGCTGGGGAACTAACATCGGGTGGCACGGTGCCAGGGTATTCCCATGGATAGGCTTGTAGAGGCCCCAGGGCCATTAGCCCTCAGACTAAGCTTCACCACCAAATGGAGTAATTCTTTCTAAAAAAATCCAGTCTGCTATTTCTTATCACTATACAAAACAGATGCACATGACATGTGTTTTAGCGGAACATGAGGAAATGTCAAAGCTGCTGTGACAGGCTTTAGCAAACAATAAACCTTATTCCACAACAGGCCGTTAATATCGGAACATAATACGTTCATAGGTATGTACTTGGCTAATGACCACTAGGACCTTTTTAAGCATAGCCACACATCCCAAATCTCTGACAAGTTCTGGTACCCTAGATAACAGCTGGGGCTAGAAGATGAACTAGTTACAGGCTCCCTGTGTCCACTAGAGACATAGGTGCCAAACCAGAGGTGAATTTTCTTAATTATGTAAAAAAAAAAAAAAAAACTGAGAAATCAAACAATGATGTTACATCAACTCATGTTGCTCCTATAAATGCAAAATTAAGGCATGCTAAATACTTCATATTAAAGGTGTCTTGCCGAAAGCAAGAATGCTAAAAACTGATAGAATAGAAATGAAGCAATCTGTGCTCATATTTATACAGTGTCCATGCCAGTCCTGTAATATAACCAATTTTGAGTTTGTTTTGCCATGGTATCCAGCACTTTCCATAACACCAAATGTGAAGTTGTTAAATCTCGCCGTTTATTCTCACTGATGGGTTGGAGCCGATCCTCTGCTCCGACATGGCCGATAGCAAAGCTCAAGGTTTGCCAGTAGCTCGAGACCAAGCCCCTTATCCCACAATGCACTGCTGGAATTACCTCAGATCTAGTTTGCCACGGCAAGAGAGATCTCGGTGATTCAGTTAGCTTGGACCATTTTGATAAATCGCAAGTTTTAAAAAAACGTTTTTCTTCTCTTTTTGAGAGATTATTCATATTTAGTGTGTGTGTGTGTGTGTGTGTGTGTGTGTGTGTGTGTGTGTGTTTCTTGTTAAAAATAATAATAGTTTAAAGTAGGTTAGATTGTAGTGATAGTGCCCTGTGTTGGCTTAGTTTTTCTTAGTGTTGGGCCCTTTCTTAGCCCTATTTAGTTTAACAATTTTTACTTCTTCTTAGTATATTGTTTAGTGTGGGCTTAGTTAGCCCTGTATTTAACCTTTACAGGTTAATTTTGTGGTGTCTCTTTACAATATGTCGGATGAGAGAGAAAAGTCTCACCCCAAATCGGGGTTTAAGAAATGTCCAGATTGTGGACGGAAAATGTCCATTGTGTTTACTGTCTGGGGGCTAAATACCTCCAAGACTCCTGCAGTATTTGCCTCTCTTTTTCATCTAGGGTTCTCTTAGAGAGAAGGAGAAAACTCATAGATAGTGGGTTGCTGCAACATACTTTTTCTGAGGCGTTGGGTAGCCAGGAAGGTGCCAGCACTTCTTCTAAATCTTCAAAATCTTCTGATTCTAAACAAACCAAGAAGGCAAAGAGATCAGAGGGTACATGGTCATCGGTTCCACAGTCCTTGGAACAGAGTGTCCCTTTGATTCAGAGCCAGCTCCCAGTCTTGGAGCTGGTCTTTGAGGTTCCCTCATTTCCTCTGCTCCAGTCAGCACCTTCAGTGCATTCCTCGAAGTCTTCAGTCAGCCTGTCTGTTATGGACATGGATCGGCTAGTGCAGAAGCTTCTACGGGCACCAGGTCTTGATAAATTGTTGTCGGCCCCGACCACTTCGGAGCCGAAAACCATTGAACCGGACTTGACTACTCCTCCTCTGAGCCGTACTGGACTCTCGGAGCCCGAACCGATGCTTGTCAAACCTATGGAGCTGAGACCCACACCGGTGTTATCGGTTCCATCTACTCAGACGTCCTCGGCGCTGACCGAGGACGCTAGGAGCTGACACTCTCCTGTCTGGTCCGGGGAGGATAGTCGGACCGATTTGTCGGTGCTGACTCTTCCTCTCGGGGCTTTGGCTCGGATGAGCTCGGCTCCTACCTCGGGCTCGGAGCCCATGGTTTCGGTGCGGGAGGATCGGATGGTCATTCTGGATCCGTCTACCCCTTCTCATCGAAGCCATGGTGCTTTCGATGCTATGAGGAGAGTCCTGTCTCCTAAGACATCGTCGGCACCAGTTCAGGCTTCCTTTTCCCCTAAAGCTAATGGGTCCGCTTCTATGTCTACCGGTTCCCCTAAGCGTAGAGACCCCGAGCCTCAAGTGGCCCCACAGGGCGTCCCCTGCTCTTCCGAGACCACCCCAGATCTCCCCACTGAAGAGGTACCCAGGAAGAGACTGTGCAAGAGGAGGCACTTAAACTCCCCACAGGAGTCTTTGACATCTGACACGGACTTGGATGAGTCAGAAGTGTCCCCTCGATCCCCCTCTGAGGATATCTCCTTTGCGGAGATATTACAGATCCTTAGTCAGAGGGGAGATTGGCATTCCAAAACCCCTACTGAGGACAAGTCAGTGCTCTTGAAGGCTTTTGGGTCTCAACCTTCCACTTCTTGGGTATCTCCGCCTTATGATGAGCTCATGGAGCTGAACTCTCGTAAGGCGTGGGAGTCACCGGAGGCCATGGAACCTGTCCCTCAGAAGCCGAATAAGTTCATCTCTGCCCCGGTGGACAAAGCCTTTTTGACCAAAGGAGTACCTGTTGATGCCATGGTGGTAGCTGCAGCCACCAAAAAGGAAGTGTCTGAAGCATCCGCATCTATCCATCCTCCTAACAGAGATTCTAGATTCATGGATAGATATGGGAAACGCATGTTTAGTTCAGCGACTTTTTCTCTGTGATTGCTGAACTATTTAACCCATTTTATGAGACTGCAAAGAGATCTGGTAGCTGCAGGGGTTGCCGAAAAAGTCAGCACACAACTCGCTACCCTAAACTCGGTTGTAAACTCGTCCATGCGTCTCGTATCTTATGCAGCTGATGGTTTGAGTAGAGCACCTAGTTCAGGCATTGCTCTGCAGAGACGAGCCTGGATGCGTCTCTGTTCCTTTGCAGAACCTTTTAAGTCTTCCTTTATCAACACCCCATTTGATGGCTCATCACTGTTTGGGCCTAAAGTAAAGGAAACTTTAATCAGGTGTGAGCAGGAAGGCAAGACCCTATCTGCCATTGGAGTCCGTTTTTCTACCCCTACTCAGCCGTACCGCAAGGGCACTATGGGAGGGAAAATGTGGTTCCGAAAAGCACAGGGAGCCTTTCAGGACACACGTGGAGAAACCCCCTCTAGAGGCAGAGGAGGAGGTTATAACAGAAGATGCCGCCCACGCGGCAGAGGGGGTCCACAGCAACAAGGTGACAAGAGGCCAGTTCTCTGGTCAGCCCTACCAGCGCTCCTGAAAGGTGGCCCGGCTGTACGGCTCTGGAGGCAGTCGGGGGTCACTTGTTTTTGTACCCAGAAGCCTGGCTAAACATACCATCAGATACATGGGTACAAAGCATCATTTCCAGAGGATATTTCATGCCATTCTCTTCCCCACCAACTTCTGTAAGCAGAATCCCAGATGTTCCACCCAATCTCGGGGAACAAGCAATCGTAGAGGTCCAAAAATTGCTAGAAAAGAGTCATCCAACCAGTCCCAGCAGACGAAGTTGGATTCAGAACTTACTCAAGATTCTTTTTGGTACCAAAGAAAACAGAGGACTGGAGACCTATCTTGGACCTCAGTAGACTCAACCAATTTGTAAAGAAAGAGAAGTTCCGAATGGTCACTCTTCACTACATTCTTTCCTTCCTAGGGAAAGGCATTTGGATGTACTCCATAGATCTCAAGTACGCATACTATCACATAAAGATGAACAGATGCTCCAGGGGTCACCTGCTTTTCCGGCTGGGACCCAATTATTACCTGTTTCGAGCCCTGCCCTTTGGTCTCACTACAGCCCCCCAGAGTGTTCACCAAATGCATGGCAGTGGTCACGGCTCACCTGAGGCGTCTAGGATTTCAGGTGTTTCCATACCTAGATGATTGGCTCCTCACTGCTACCACCAGGTATCAGTTGACTCAGGCAACACAATATACTCTGACACTCTGCCATCAAGTAGGCATTACAATCAACTTCGAAAAGTCTGCCTTATTGCCATCGCAGCATACCAGGCGAGAAGGAAAACTTGAGGCTAACATCTTTCTGGCGTAGCCAAAGTCCAGCCTTCTTTTTAAAATTTGATTCTAAACAAACCAAGAAGGCAAAGAGATCAGAGGGTACATGGTCATCGGTTCCCCAGTCCTTGCAACAGAGTGTCCCTTTGATTCAGAGCCAGCTCCCAGTCTTAGAGCTGGTCTCTGAGGTTCTCTCATCTCCTCTGCTCCAGTCAGCACCTTCGGTGCATTCCTCGAAGTCTTCAGTCAGCCTGTCTGTTATGGACATGGATCGGCTAGTGCAGAAGCTTCTACGGGCACCAGGACTTGATAAATTGTTGTCGGCCCCGACCACTTCGGAGCCGAAAACCATTGGACCGGACTTGACTACTCCTCCTCTGAGCCGTACTGGACTCTTGGAGCCCGAACCGATGCTTGTCAAACCTATGGAGCCGAGACCCGCACCGGTGTTATCGGTTCCATCTACTCAGACGTCCTCGGCGCTGACCGAGGACGCTAGGAGCTGACACTCTCCTGTCTGGTCCGGGGAGGATAGTCGGACCGATTTGTCGGTGCCGACTCTTCCTCTCAGGGCTTTGGCTCGGATGAGCTCGGCTCCTACCTCGGGCTCGGAGCCCATGGTTTCGGTGCGGGAGGATTGGATGGTCATTTCGGATCCATCTACCCCTTCTCGTCGAAGCCATGGTGCTTTCAATGCTATGAGGAGAGTCCTGTCTCCTAAGACATCGTCGGCACCAGTTCAGGCTTCCTTTTCCCCTAAAGCTAATGGGTCCGCTTCTATGTCTACCAGTTCCCCTAAGCGTAGAGACCCTGAGCCTCAAGTGGCCCCACAGGGCGTCCCTGCTCTTCGAGACCACCCCAGATCTCCCCACTGAAGAGGTACCCAGGAAGAGACTGTGCAGAGGAGGCACTTAAACTCCCACAGGAGTCTTTTTGACATCTGACACGGACTTGGATGAGTCAAGTGTCCCCTCGATCCCCCTCTGAGGATATCTCCTTTGCGGAGATATTACAGATCCTTAGTCAGAGGGGAGATTGGCATTCCAAAACCCCTACTGAGGACAAGTCAGTGCTCTTGAAGGCTTTTGGGTCTCAACCTTCCACTTCTTGGGTATCTCCGCCTTACGATGAGCTCATAGAGCTGATCTCTCGTAAGGCGTGGGAGTCACCGGAGTCCATGGAACCTGTCCCTCGGAAGCCGAATAAGTTAATCTCTGCCCCGGTGGACAAAGCCTTTTTGGCCAAAGGAGTACCTGTTGATGCCGTGGTGGTAGCTGCAGCCACCAAAAAGGAAGTGTCTGAAGCATCCGCATCTATCCATCCTCCTAACAGAGATTCTAGGATCATGGATAGATATGGGAAACGCATGTTTAGTTCAGCGACTTTTTCTCTGCGATTGCTGAACTATTTAACCCATTTTACGAGACTGCAAAGAGATCTGGTAGCTGCAGGGGTTGCTGAAAAAGTCAACACACAGCTCGCTACCCTAAACTCGGTTGTAAACTCGTCCATGCATCTCGTATCTTATGCAGCTGATGGTTTGAGTAGAGCACCTAGTTCAGGCACTGCTCTGCAGAGACGAGCCTGGATGCGTCTCTGTTCCTTTGCAGAACCTTTTAAGTCTTCCTTTATCAACACCCCATTTGATGGCTCATCACTGTTTGGGCCTAAAGTAAAGGAAACTTTAATCAGGTGTGAGCAGAAAGGCAAGAATCCTATCTGCCATTGGAGTCCGTTTTCTACCCTACTCAGCCGCATGCCAAGGGCACTATGGGAGGAAAATGTGGTTCAGCACAGGAGCCTTTCAGGACACGCGTGGAGAAACCCCTCTAGAGGCAGAGGAGGAGGTTATAACAGAAGATGCATGCACGTGGCAGAGGGGTCCCACAGCAACAAGGTGACAAGAGGCCAGTTCTCTGGTCAGCCCTACCAGCGCTCCTGAAAGGTGGCCCGGCTGTACGGCTCTGGAGGCAGTCGGGGGTCACTTGTCTTTGTACCCAGAAGCCTGGCTAAACATAACATCAGATACATGGGTACAAAGCATCATTTCCAGAGGATATTTCATACCATTCTCTTCCCCACCAACTCCTGTAAGCAGAATCCCAGATGTTCCACCCAATCTCAGGGAACAAGCAATCGTAGAGGTCCAAAAATTGCTAGAAAAGAGTCATCCAACCAGTCCCAGCAGACAAAGTTGGATTCAGAACTTACTCAGGATTCTTTTTGGTACCAAAGAAAACGGAGGACTGGAGACCTATCTTGGACCTCAGTAGACTCAACCAATTTGTAAAGAAAGAGAAGTTCCGAATGGTCACGCTTCACTCCATTCTTCCCTTCCTAGGGAAAGGCATTTGGATGTACTCCATAGACCTCAAGTACACGTACTATCACATAAAGATGAACAGATGCTCCAGGGGTCACCTGCTTTTCTGGCTGGGACCCAATTATTACCAGTTTTGAGCCCTGCCCTTTGGTCTCACTACAGTCCCCAGAGTGTTCACCAAATGCAAGGCAGTGGTCACGGCTCACCTGAGGCGTCTAGGATTCCAGGTGTTTCCATACCTAGATGATTGGCTCCTCACTGCTACCACCAGGCATCAGTTGACTCAGGCAACACAATATACTCTGACACTCTGCCATCAAGTAGGCATTACAATCAACTTCGAAAAGTCTGCCTTATTGCCATCGCAGCATACCGTTTTTATAGGAGCAGAGTTAGATACCTCAAACACCACTCTACGTCTTCCAATCGAAAGAGTCTCACTTCTTCGCCAACATGTCATCTCACTGGTGTCAAAGAACAAAGCTACAGCAGCAGAGGTCTTGAAGGTACTAGGCTTGATGGCGGCAGCAATCCTGGCTGTACTACTTGCAAGGATGCATATGCGAATCCTTCAATGGCTCCTCTTCGCTCAGTGGTCCTACCAAAAGCTACCGATGCACTACATGATTCTCATCACAGATTCTTGCAAGAGAGACCTTCAGTGGTGGTTGACGTCTCTTCATGTTACAATCGGAAGACTCTTTGTTCTCCCCCCCAGTAGCCACTGTGACCACGGATGCTTCCCTGATAGGGTGGGGGGGGGCATTTTCAGGGAAAGACTGCCCAAGGCACATGGATGGATCAAGAGTCACATCTGCATATCAATGTTCTGGAGTTGAGAGCGGTACTACTGACGTTGCAGTACTTTCAGGACTCTCTTCCTCTAGGGACAATTGCAATTCAGATGGACAACATGTCAGTGGTATGGTACTTGAACAAACAAGGCAGAACCAAGTCTTACCCCCTTTGTCGAGAAGCACTCAGGGTATGGCAATGGGCTGTGTCATCCCACCATTTTCTGACAGCAATGCACATCCCGGGGAAATCCAGTGTGATAGCAGACAAACTAAGCAGGGCAATACTGTTGCCTCACTAGTGGTCTCTCAACCAATGAGTTGCGGATCTGATTTTCCGCAAATGGGACCAGCCTTGCTGCGACCTCTTTGCCAGTCACATCAGTACCAAATGCAGAAGCTACCTTGCCCTAATACTACCTCTGGGACATTCCCTGAGAGACTCACACATACATGATTGGCCTCCAGGTCTCCTATATGCATTCCCACCTATTCCGTTGATACCCAAGGTTTTACAGAAAGCAAAGTCGCTGGTAAGGACAGTTATCCTCATAGCTCCCTACTGGCCTCAACAAATTTGGTTCCCCTTCCTTCATCATCATCTACTAGAGGATCCATGGATCCTGGACCCAGTTCCAGACCTTTTGACAATCCTTTAGGGGACCTCTACCCTTCACTGCAGTCCCTAAAACTGACTGCTTGGCTAATCCACTTTCCTTAATTGCCATGCTTCATTCGCTCTCAGATGATACAAGACAAATCCTTTTGTCTTTTCACAAGCCATCCACCAGGAAACTGTACCGCAGTCAGTGGAACAGGTTCTCAATTTGGGCCAATATACAGAAAATCAACCCTTTCCAAGCTCCTCTGTTGTCCATTTTAGAATTTTTGACAAAGATTTTTAAAGGAGGAGCAGTAGCTGCCACAGTTCGAGTCCAGTTAGCCACCATATCAAATTTCCACCTTGGATTCGATGGGTTGAATGTTATGAGCCTTAAGTTATCTAAGGCTTTTCTTAAAGGTGCCTTTCACATGAGACCTCCTGTCAAAATTCCTTATTCTCCCTGGAATTTGAATTTTATGCTGTCTCAAATTATTCTTCCCCCTTTCGAACCAGCATCTTCTTGTGATCTCAAATATTTGTTCTGGAAGACTATATTTCTGGTAGCCATTACGTCTGCCCGCAGAGTGTCAGAACTTCAAACATTATCTGTTAGGCCTCCTTACTTGATTTTCCGTGCTGATAGAGTATCTCTCAGAACAAACCCCTCCTTTTTGTCTAGTCTGTTCTGAATCCAGTATCAATCAGGTCATTGAGCCGCCAGTCTTTTTTCCCAACCACTCTAACAAATTGGAATACATGCTGCACAAACTTGATGTACACAGACAGCTCAGATTGTATCTTGACAGAACAAAGGATATTAGAAAATCAGATCAACTTTTTGTATCCTTTTCAGAAGCCAGAAAAGGTAATCCAGTGGCTAAAACAACTTTATCTAAATGGTTATCAGATTGTATATCCTTTGTTTATGCGAATGCTAGCATGCCATTGACACACAAACCGAAGGCTCATTCTACCAGAGCTGTTTCTACGTCTTCTGCCTTTCAAGCTAAATTGCCCCTTGACAATATTTGTGCTGTAGCTACTTGGTCTAAGCCTCATACCTTTATCACACATTACAAAGTAGATAAGGCTTCCAGGGACAGGTCTTCCTTTGGTTCCATGGTACTGAAAAACGCACTAGGGACGCTACCCATCAGTGAGAATAAACAGCAAGATTTAACAACTTCACATAAAGAAGTTATGTACTTACCGTAACATTCCATGTGAGTTGTTTATCTTGCCTTTATTCTCACGTCCCTCACTCTTTCCCCCTCCTGGCTGACAGTTGACTTAGAGGCTAGTACCATCCGGGTTATTCAATACTTCTTCTTCCCCTTCGGGAAGTGCTTCCTTGTAGAAATAAATAAAAGGGTATATATTTTCGCAGCAAACAAGATCTGAGGAAATTCCAGCAGTGCATTGTGGGATAAGGGGCTTGGTCTCGAGCTACTGGCCAACCTTGAGCTTTGCTATCGGCCGTGTCGGAGCCGAACCCATCAGTGAGAATAAAGGTGAGATAAACAACTCACATGGAACGTTATGGTAAGTACATAACTTCTTTTTGCTCAGTGAACTGGCTGCCTACTTTATGGCATAGGGACTGTTCCCAATTGGTACACATAGTGAAAATGATTCCATTTTCAAAAAAAAAAAATGTTACTAGCATAGAGTGCTACATTTAAAAAATTGTTTTTCTTGTAGATGAATTGTAAAAAAACATACTTATATGTGAAGATATTTGTAGTATAACTGTGCAGAATCTGTTACATAATGCTAGTTGACTGCTACAGGTATAAAGAATATGAACTTACCAACCATAACACTCAAACGCCGTCCCTTCCAGCATACAGCCTTCCATATCTACTTTAACCTCATAAACCAAAGGCAGTCTCCTCAGTGCTGGAAAACATCTACACAGACACACCCTCCAGCTCTTTAAGACCAGATCTGTGGTTTGTTTACCACTTCAGAGACCATCTCACCCTTCCACTTACTGATATCTACAGCCTTGTCTGTCCAAAAATATCATGGCCACTCATGTGGAAAAATGCACACATTAAACCATTTCCAAAACAGATGCATCCTGAAACGCCTTCTTCACTTCAGTGTTCATTCTTCCCACCTTAGGTAAAATCCTTGAAAAAATTGTATACACACAATTAAGTCCAGCATTATCATCCGCTCTCCCTCAAAAACATGGCTTCTGACTAGGATGGGGTACCAAGACAGCACTTTGGTCTTTAACAGATGATGTACTGCTTAATACAGACAAACGTAGGGTCACAGGTACATTCTGTAGATTTTACAAAGACCTTTGGTCTCATTGACCACACCCTTCTCCTTGATAAACAAACAATAACTGGCTGTAGTATAGATACTGTTCCTTGGTATAAAGACTTTGTGTCAAACAGATAGTTTAAAATTACTATGGAATCCTTATTCTTAAAAAAAAAGCTTCTCCTCACACAGGTGTCCAACAAGGATTGATCATTGCCCTTCTGCAGTTTTCCATCTTTATCAGCCAACTTCCATATGATCATTCCTGTCTTCCTAAGATGATATCTACAGATCCTCTCCCAACCTTTCAGACATTGTTACAACTTCAGTCTGACCGCTGCTCACTCCATAAATGGCTCATAATTCACAGATTAATACTTATCCCTTCCAAAACTAAAACTGTGGAACAACTTAAAAAAATCTCCTGTCCCCATAAATCGTACATAAACAAACACCATAATTGAAATTACTGCCACTTTCACGAGCCTTAAATATAACCTGACTAAAACCTTAACTTCAGCTACCCACTGAAAGAATAAAATTAACTCACTCTTGTTCTGGGCCGATAACATTTCTTCCTACCTTAGTTCTCCAGCAAGATCTGCCACAAGAAAATGAGTCCTATCATTACTGCAGCCTCAAAAAAAAAAAATCCGGACACCCTCCAAACAAACTCAGTGAGAAATCCTTATGCTATGATGGTGAGACTGAAGAAACAGTTTTAACTTTTTAGCATGGATAGGGTTTTATAATACCAGCCACAACTTAATTTGAAGTTATGATGCCTCTGACCTGTGTTCAGACTAACTCTGGTAACCAAAGGGCTGTCTTATTGGAAAAATGTTGCAATCTGAAAATATCTCCGTTTCTGTGGTTAGATAAGGAATGGAGTCCAGTCACTGATGACCCTCGTGTCCAAGAGTGTAACGCATACCAAATAGTTGTTAAACATTGGTGATGTATGCAGATAACCTACTGCTGTGTGCAGAGAAATGGGGGGAGGAGTCTTTCATAGCAGATAATGTGTACCCATTCTGCTCATATAATTTTGTGTACAGTTTATGCATGTAGTAGAAAAAAAAGAACATGTTTAAACACTACATCTCTGCCTGTTATAGTGGTTCCACAAGTCAATACCTGTAATTGGCTATTTACAATTAATTCTGACTGTTTGCCATTATTTTATAATAGTACAGCAAATTATCCGTATTCCTGCAAGACAATGTCTCTTACTCATCAGGATGCCAGCTGACGTTGCAAAGCACACTTAAAATGCAATCTACGTCAGCACTGTTGAATACAAAGGACTCAGCCTGAACAGAACAAATTTAGTTTTATACAGCGACTTGTATTCAGTGAAGACTTTTTTTTAATGTATCTACGCTGTACTTCAACTTTAAAAATAAAAAGCTGCAACAAAAGAAAAGCTGCTTGTGTAAACCCTCACATGTGAGAGTGTTCAATCTCGCCGTTTGTTCTTACACATGGGTGTCGGAGCCGATCCTCGGCTCCGAGTTGGCCGCTTAGCAAAGCTTTGCATCTAGGAGAAGCTCGAGACCAACCTACCTCCCACAATTCCCTCTGCCTTTACCTCAGATCTAGTTTGCCACTGCAACCGATCGCATCGTATTTGAAGAGCTCTGACCAACTTTGGAAGATAAGCTAAAGTCTTTACTTTTTTTCTTGTAAAATCTTCTGATCCCTTGAGATCATATATTTAGTGTGTGTGTGTGTGTGTGGTCTGATCATCCTTTGGCTACTCTTTTTATATATATATATATATATATATATATAATAGTATATATAGTTTAGTTTACCTTAGGGCCTACCCCACCTACTTACTGGACTAGGAAATTTGATACCTGCAATTTTATTGCTGTGTCTGTGGACTTGCAACCAATTTTGACAGTGTTATTTGATATTGTACAGTGTTTTTTCTTACAGATATGTCTGAAAAAGCTAAGTCGGGATTTAAGAGGTGTCAGTGTGGGCAAAAGATGTCTGTCACCGACAACCATAGCTCCTGTGTCTACTGTCTTGGCCCTCTCCATCTACAAGAAGACTGTTCTATCTGTCATTCTTTTAGTGGAAGGGTCATGACAGATAGATGCAGGAAGCTTATGGATAGAGGTCTTTTGAAGCCTGCCTTCCAAGAGGCTCTTGACAAGTCAGACCAGGCTTCTAAATCCTCGAAGGAGTTGAAGACATCGGAGCCCATGTCATCGGCTCCGAGTTCTTCGTTTAAGGTTCGTTCACCGGTTCCACAGACCTCGGGGCCGAGTGTCGAACTTTTTACTGTCACCGAGCCTCGAGTCTTGGAACCGGTGACGGAGCTTCCACCTCCTGCTCTGTTGAGGTCGGCACCGTCCTCGGTTCCTTCGACCCGATCTTCCAGGCCCCTCTCTGACACAGACGTAGATCGTGTGGTGCAGAAGTTAATGGAGAACACGGCCCTGTCCAAGCTCATTTCAGTCTCCTCCCAATTGGTGTCGAGACTCAAAGGCCTTCCTTTATCTCCATCTGATCCTCCTCTGAGGCCTACTCAGCTTTCGGAGCCGGGAGATGTTGATCTGATGATAGTGGAGCCCTTGGTGCCGGAACCGTCCCTTCCTCGGTTGGCACTGTTGACCTCGACTCCGTCGGAACCGTTACCGGACTCGCGGAGCCGACGATCTATCCTTGGCTCCGGGACCGAGAGTCGAACCGATGATCTGAAGTAGGATATTCATTTGTCTGCAACCTGTGGGTTATGGATCCGATATCGGATCCGAACCGGCATGGTTTTCCAGCTATGGATCCAAGCTCTCAGCTCCTCCCCTCACCCATAATGCCCTGCTCTACCCTCATGACCTCAGATCTCGTTTGCCGCGCTGGTGACTGGATTTGGATACATAGCTCTCAGCTAAGTGGATTCTATTCTTGTAAAAAAATAGAGAATTTTTGTTTTTTTCAGTGTTTCTGTGTGAAAGTTTAGGTTTCCCTTTCTTAAAAGTGTATTTTGAGTTTTTCTTGAGTTAAATTAAGTAGTTTTATTCCCTCCCCTCGCTAGAGTGTGTGTGTAGGCCTGTGTGTCTTGTTGTTTTAAATTACTTTCAGTAGTTTTTAGTGTTATAGATCATGGCTGACCAGCCTAAATCTATTTTTTCTAAATGCACCGAGTGTGGCAATAAGCTGTCACCGGCTGATGGCCACACTCGGTGTGAAATGCCTGGGGTTGAACACCTCACATCTGGATGCTCCATTTGTGCAGGGTTCAACCCCAGGGCACTTAAGGAAGCGGAGGTCAAGCTTGTCTTGGCGGGCCTTTGCCGCCTGACTCGGCCCCGGCCTCCGCTCCTTCGGGGACTGCTGTGGCTACAGTGGTTCCCCCTGTGGCACCCCCTCCTGCTCCTGGGACTCAAACTCCCGCTTCTGGAGAGGAGAGGTTGCATCTAAAAGGACGGAGGGAGAAGCACCACAAGCGGCGGGCCGAGACCTCTGTTTCGGCCCCGCCAGCCAAGCGAGCTTCTCCCGGCTCCGTTGTCGGGTCGGTCTCCTCCTTCGGCTCCGGTCCCTGAGTGCTTTTCACGGGTCCTGAGGAGGAGGAGACCCGATCTCCGTCGAGGCTATCGAGGAGGCATTCCAGGCCTACCTCGGTAGCCTCGTCGAATCTACCCATAGCCTTTCTGATGCTGATCTGGACGGATGATGAGAAGGTTCATCCAGGCCCAGATGCAGATGGGAGTGCTCTTGCCTCCTCCCCTCGGGGAGCTCAACACCCTTTTAGGCCTATTGCTCCTTCTCCGACCCGCTATCCGGGTTGAGCTACTGAGCCGAGCAGCGGGCGGGGAGGTCGGAGCCGATAGTACTTATTGCCGGACCCGACCCTGCCCTCAGTCGTCGGACCCGATCTCGGAGCCTGGATCCGAGCCGGATCCGGGGATCAGTGCTCGCCGGCGCCGTCTGTGTCGGGCGCACTGTCCCCGGATCCGAGTGCTTCGCGCCGGCTCCGATCCACTCTTCGGATCCGAGGCGATTGCCGGATCCTTTGGTGGTCGGCTCCCTTGGCTTTTGATGTAGTGGAGAGGGCTCTGTTGAGGGTCTCGGACCCCGGCACTTGCCGGCTCCGTCCAGCTCCCTCTGCACTGGGCCAGGCTTCCACCATCCGGCCCTGGGACAGCCCGTTTCTGTGCCCCAAGTTGCTCCCATGGAGCAAATTGCTGCTGAGGACTCCTCTGACAGCCCCCAGAGGAGGCTCACCATGCGTCAAAGGAGGCACATTGACTCCCGAGTCTCTCACTGAAGACACGGACTTGGGAGGAAGGAAGGCTCCCCACGGTCACCCCGAGGATGTCTCGCCGGAGACATCATGGAAATGCTCCGTATTAGGGGGTGGTCTGCCCCAAGTCTTCCTCGGACGAGTCCGTGTTCTTGGAGGCATTCAAGCGGGCCCGTCTACCTCTTGGGTGTCCCCCTGCCGACCCCTGGTGGACCTTATTACCACCAGGCGTGGAAGAACAGGACACCGTGGAGCCAATTCCCAAAGACGGATAGGATCCTTAGCCCGCCCTCCGACAGGACCCATTGGAGTAAGGGGCCTCCGTAGATGCCATGTTGACGGCGGCCACAAAGGGAACTGGCTCAGGAGAGTCCCTCAGTCCACCCTCCGAGCAAGGAGTCTCGGATGATGGACCGCTTGGGAAGCGGATGTTCAGTTCAGCGACCTTCTCGTTAGAGCTGAACTTTGGCACATGTTATTCGGATGCAGCGAGATCTTATTAAGAATCGCTGCATCCCCCTGAGTCCATTTCGGAGGAGGACAGAGTTCTGCACTCCACCAAAATGGCCACTCTTAGGTCAGTCACAAATACTTCTATCGGCTACTCTCCCGCGGAGGGCCGCTGGAAACTCTTGAGGACAGGACTGGTCACTAGGCGTCAGGCCTGGCTCCGTCACTGCGATTTTCTGAGCCCTTCAAGGCGTGTTTGAACGCCCTTTGATGGTTCTGCTCTGTTTGGCAAGACCGTTCGAGGCGTTAACCCAGGCGAGAAGGGCGGAAGGCGCTGTCTGCCGTCGGAATCCGCTTCTCTGCACCCCAGAGGCCCTATTCTAGGAACCAAAAGGGTCAGAAGAAGATGTGGTTCGAAGTCGCAGCAGTCCCAGCCTGCTCGGACAACCAGTCCTTCCGTGGCAGAGGAGGACAGGGAGGGCGCCGCCCTAGAGGCAGAGGGCTCCCAGAAACTTCGGGTCCAGGAACCTTTCTCTGAGCGGCGCAGCAACCCTGAGGGTTGCCCGACTGCTCTACTCTGGAGGCAGTCGGGGGCGTTCGGGGCACCTAGCGGCATGGGAGTCCATAACATCGGACCGCTGGGTTCTCCAAATCATATCCAGGGATATCGCATTCCTTTCCTTCACTTCCCAAAGTCGAAGTCCCTCCCAGGCGTTCCACCCGGTCAACGGAAGGCCGCTTTGGCAGAAATTGGCCATCTGCTAAAGAAAAGAGCCATCCAGCCCGTTCCCCAGACCAGATCGGATCAGGGTTCTACTCCAGATTCTTTTAGTGCCAAAAAGGCGGAGAACTAAGACCAATCCTAGACCTCTCTCTCTTGAATCTGGCAGTCCCCAAAGAAAAATTCGAATGGTCACTCTACAATCTATTCTCCCCTTCTGGGAGAAAATCACTGGATGTGCTCGATAGATCTCAGGGCGCGTACTACCACATCCTGATGGACAGGCTCCAGGAGGTTTCTCCGCTTCCGGCTGGGAGCCAGTCACTACCAGTTCGGGTCCTTCCCTTTGGTCTCACCACAGCCCCAGGGTGTTTACCAAAGTACTAGCAGTGGTAGCGGCCCACCTGAGGCTTCAGGGGTGCAGGTCTTTCCCTACCTGGGCGACTGGCTCCTTACAGCCCCAACAAGGCATCTACTTCTCTTGGCGAGACTCCTTTCTCCATCTTGCTCCATTTCTGGGCATCACAATAAATACAAAAAGTCCAACCTAGCGCCCACACAGCTCTTAGATTTCATAGGGGCCAGACTAGACACAAGGAGTTTGAGCCTTCCTCACTGCGGACAGGGTTCTAAATCTGCAACTCCAGGTGGGCCATTCTCCATTCAAGTTCTGTTCCAGCGGAGTTGGTCCTGAGGCTCTAGGGTCCATGGCCGGCTATAGCACTTCTTCCTCTTGCCAGGCTCAATATGCATTCTACAGTGGGCGCTCTTAGTACAGTGGTCATACCTTGCTCTCCCATGCATCATCCCATAGCGATCAGCAAGGCTTGCAAGCGGTCCCTCTTGTGGTGGCTCCACTCCCGGATCTCCAGGGTGCCCATTTTGTGCTTCTCCCCTCTCGCCACGGTGACCACGGACGCCTCCCGCCTCGGGTGGGGGCACTTCTTGGGCCGGACAGTCCAAGGCACGTGGAGCGATTCAGAGACCTTACTGCATATCAATGTTCTAGAGATGAGGCGGTGCTCTTAGCGTTGCTAGCACTTCAGGACTTTCTTCCCTTAGGAACAATTGCGGTTCAATCGGACAATATGTCTGTTGTCTGGTACATCAACAAGCAAGGGGAACAAGGTCTTACCCTCTTTGTCGAGAGGCCATGAGAGTTTGGGAATGGGCAATCTCCACCAATCGCTTTCTCATAGCGCACATTCGGGTCGGTCCAACATCCTAGCGGACAAGCTCAGTCGCACCATTCTGACCCCTTACGAGTGGTCTCTCAATTGTCAAGTAGCGGGCATATTAGCGGTGGGGAACCCGTCATGCGATCTTTGCTTCTCCCTCAAACACCAAGTGCGACAGTTTTTGGCTCTAATACCTCCTCCGGAGGTACCCCAAGAAAGCTCTGGTGCATGCTTGGCCACACGGTCTTCTGTATGCCTATCCACCCTTGCCTCTAATGCTGCAAGTTCTTCAGAAAGCCTCTCGGGTGGGTTGCAGAATGATTCTCATTGCTCCATTCTGGCCTCGACAGATCTGGTTCCCCTTCCTAAGGTCTCACTCGGTGAATCCTCCTTGGATTCTCGATCCCATTCGGATCTGATATCCCATCCATCCTGCATTCCTCCTCCGAACCTGGACAACCTGAAGCTGACCGCTTGGCTGCTCCAGTTCCACTCTTGATAAGGACTCGGTATTTCTTCACGGTAAAGGCTATTTTGGTGGCGGCTCATAAACCATCCACTAGAAAGGTTTACGAAGCAAATGGAAGCGTTCTCTGTGTGGGGGCGGCAAGGCCTAAATCCTTCACGGTTCCTCTCCCTGTAGTGCTTGATTTTCTAACCTCTCTTTCATGAAGGTGCCAGCAGTTCCACAGTCAAAGTTCAACTGGCGGCAATTTCTCACTATCACATTGGTCAAGAGTCTAATCCTCTTATGTCAGCCAAATTGTGCAAAACATTTCTTAAAGGTACTTTCCTTCTCAGGCCCCTATAAAACAAGCAGTTCCTCCTTGGGACCTTTCTTTGGTCCTACAGGCCTTGACCGCTCCCCTTCGAGCCCAGCTCTGTGGATCTCAAATTCTTGTCCTACAAGACAGCCTTTTTGGTAGCTATTACATCAGCCAAGAGAGTTTCTGAACTTCAAGCTTTATCAGCTAAACCTCCTTACTTGGTATTTCATCCGGACCGTGTCTCCCTCAGGACCAACCGTCCTTCCTTCCTAAAATCGCTTCTGAAGCAAACATCAATCAATCCATTAACCTCCCTGTTTTCTTCCCTAAGTATGAAAACAAAGGTGAATATAAACTACACTCTCTAGATGTTCACAGGCAACTTAGATTTTATCTCAACAGGACAGCTGGTCATAGGCAATCCGACCAGCTGTTTATTTCCTTTGCAAAAATTCAATTTGGGCAAGCCAATTTCTAAGTTTCTCTTTCGCTGGATTTCACAGTGCATTTTATTGGCTTATCAAGCGTCAGGAAGGCCCTTGAGGTGTTCATGCCAATTCAACCCGGGCAGTATCTACCTCGGCAGCCTTCAAGGCTAGGATCCCTCTAGATGATATTTGTGCAGCAGCCACGTGGGCTTCATCTCATACATTTATTTCTCACTATAAGTTGGATCTTGCATCTAGGGTAGAGCATCCTTTGGCTCCGGTGCTCGGAATATCCTTCCATGATGGCCGCCCAAGATTCAGGTAGCTGGGGACTCTGTCCCACAGGTTGCAGACAAATGAATATCCTACTTCAGATTTAGAAGTTATGTACTCACCATAACGTTCCATCTGAGTAGGTGTATTCATTGTCTGCAACCATCCCCCTCTATCCCCTGGCCTTTCAGTTTCCTGCATATTCCTTGTTACCCCTTTTAGGGTATTGTTGCTTTGGCAAACTCGATCTGAGGTCATGAGGGTAGAGCAGGGCATTATGGGTGAGGGGAGGAGCTGAGAGCTTGGATCCATAGCTGGAAAACCATGCCGGTTCGGATCCGATATGGGATCCATAACCCACAGGTTGCAGACAAATGAATACACCTACTCAGATGGAACGTTATGGTGAGTACATAACTTCTAATTTTGGTGCCGACTCTCCCCCTCGGTGCCTCGGCGGATCGCCGGCTCCGTCCTCGGTCGATGCCCTTGCCCTCCGTCGGAGATACTTCGCATTCTTGAACCGGGGATTGCTCGGCTCGGGGTCGGGGCCTTGACCTCATGAGGAAGGTATTGTCTTCTCAGACAACCACGTCAGCAGAAGCAACTTCTCCCTCCAGTAAAGGTCCGTTGTCTACTTCTGCACCCACTACTCATAGCGTAGAGCACCAGTGTCTCAGCCACTCCCAGAGGAGCCCTTCTTCCTCGGAGGCCTCATCGGATGCCCCTCGAGGGCGTTCGAGGAAAAATTGTGCAAGAGGAGGCACTTAGATTCTCCACAAGAATCTTTAACATCGGATACTGACTTAGATGAGTCAGAAGGGTCCCCAAAATCACCCTCTGAGGATGTCTCCTTTGCTGACATCCTGGAGATCCTGAAGCAGAGAGGTGATTGGCAGGCCCTACCCCCTTCTGAGGATGAGTCGGTTCTGCTGAAGGCATTTGGTGCTCGCCCTTCTTCCTCCTGGGTCACTCCGCCCTTGGCGAGTTAATGGAGTTAATTGCTCGAAGGGCGTGGGAGGCACCTGACACAGTGGAGCCAGTTCCCAGGAAACCTAACAAATATATAACTGCCCCTCAGGACAAGTCATACCTTATTAAGGGAGTCCCAGTGGACGCTATGGTGGTGGCTGCAGCCACTAAAAGGAGATGTCGAATCTTCCTCGTCTGTCCATCCTCTAACAGAGACTCTAAGACCATGGACAGATATGGGAGCATTTTCAGTTCAGCGACTTTTCCATGATCGCTGAACTACTTGACACACTTCACCACGATTACAGAGGATCTAGTCAAAGAGTTGGGAGATACCCTCCAGGGTAATACAGATGCTGCTGTCTCAGATAAGGTTACAGCACAGCTCAATACCCTTACGTCTATTGTGAACTCGTCCATGAGGCTCATCTCGTATGCGGTCGAAGGGTCGAGTAGGGCTGCACTTCAGCGATTGCTCTTCATAGACAATCCTGGATGCGGCTGTGCTCCTTTGGAAGCCTTCAAGTCTTCCTTTACTAACGCCCTTTGATGGTGCCACTCTTTTGGCCCCAAAGTAAAGGAGATCCTAACCGGTGTGAGCAGGAGGAAAGACTCTGTCTGCTGTAGTCCGTTTTCCACCCCATACAGACCGTACCCAAAGGGCAATGAGGTGGAAAGATGTGGTTTCGCAAACCCCAGGGCTCTTTCCCAGGCACAAAGGGTGTTGCCTCCCCCAGAGGCAGAGGAGGGCAGAAATGGAAGGCGCCACCCAGGCGGCAGAGGTCCCAGAACCAAGGTGACAGGGATACCATCCCTGGGAAGCCTTTCCAGCACTCCTGAAAGGAGGCCCGACTGTCCTGCTCTGGAGGCAGTCGGGGGTCGCTTGGCTTTATACCCTCAGGCTTGGCAAAACCTCATCTGCGAGAACCTGCAGCTATAGAAATCTCAAAGCTGCTAGAAAAAAAGTCATCCAGCCAGTCCGGACCAAAGGATCGGAACTTACTCAAGGTTCTTTTTAGTTCCAAAAAAGACAGGGGACTGGAGGACAATTCTGGACCTAAGCACTCTCAATACATTTGTGAAGAAAGAAAAGTTCCGGATGGTCACGCTTCAATCGATCCTTCTGTTTTTACAGAAGGACGACTGGATGTGCTCAATAGATCACAGGGACGCCTACTACCACATCAAAATGGCCAGAGTGTCCAGAGATCACCTGCGCTTCCGGCTGGGAGCCAGCCACTTTCAGTTTCGGGCCCTGCCCTTTGGTCTGACCTCAGCCCCCAGGGTTTTCACCAAATGCATGGCAGTGGTAGCGTCTCACTTGAGACGCCTAGGATTCAGGTGTTTCCATATCTGGACGACTGGCTCCTTTCTGCCACCACCGAGCGTCAACTGATAAAGGCCAGGGACTACACAATCAGCCTTTGTGTCCAGCTAGGGATTTCGATAAATTTCGAAAAATCTGCATTACAGCCCTCGCAGCATATTTGATTTATAGGGGCAGATCTAGATACCCATTCTTTGCTACTAAAACTCCCCTCCACAAGAATAGCTTCCCTGTAAAAACACGTATCTCTCCTGCTTTTGTCCAAAAAGTCCCCAGCCAATCTAGTCCTGAAAGTCTTAGGGCTCATGTCAGCTTCCCTCATTGCAGTTCCCATGGGGAGGCTACACATGAGAGTTCTCCAATGGCTGCTGTTCGCACAGTGGTCGTTCCAACAGTTACCGCTGACACACGAGATTTACATTACCAATGCCTGCAAAGCACACCTGTTTTGGTGGTTACAGAATCACAACTTCATCAGCAGCCGACCGTTTGTGTTACCCAAACCAACAGCCATAGTGACCACGGACGCTTCCCTGATAGGGTGGGGGGGCATCTTTCAGGGACAAACAGTCCAAGGCGAATGGTCCAGTTTAGAGTACAACCTGCACATAAATGTTCTAGAGATGAGGGCAGTGTTTCTAGCGTTGCAACACTTCTCCCCTCTTCTACCTCTAGGGACCATTGCAGTTCAGACGGACAACATGTCCGTAGTCTGGTACGTAAACAAACAAGGAGGAACCAAGTCTTACCAGTTGTGCAGAGAGGCCATGAGAATTTGGCAATGGGCAGAATCCATGGGTCGCTTTCTGATAGCAACGCACATCCCGGGGTTATCCAACGTCATAGCGGACAGGTTGAGCAGAGCCATCCTGTTACCTCACGAGTGGTCCCTCAATCAGATAGTGGCACAAAGGATTTTCTGCAAATGGGGCCAGCCTTGCTGCGATCTGTTTGCGTCTCCAATGAACACCAAATGCAGAAGCTACTTTGCCCTTTTACCCCCTCCAGGGGATGTCCCCAGGGATGCAATGATTCACGATTGGCCCCGGGTCTCCTGCAGCTTTCCTCCTATACCACTGATCCCGAAATTTCTTCAGAAAGCCAAGGACCAGGAGAGGACTATAATTCTCATTGCCCCATTCTGGCCTCGACAGATTTGGTTCCCCTTTCTTCAAGCTCACCAAATACGGGAGCCCTGGATTCTGGACCCAGCGCCAGACCTACTGACTCATTCGTCAGGAGCTCCTCACCCGTCGCTCCTATCCCTCAAGTTAGCAGCTTGGCTGCTCCTACTTAGCCAGGTCTGATCTTCTCTGTCCGGCGGTTCAGGACATTCTGGTCGCCTCTCATAAGGCTTCCACTACTAAAATCTATACCAGTAAGTGGAAACGTTTCGTCTACTGGGAGACTACACAACATTTGGATCCCTTAGTAGCCCCTCTAAATAAGATTTTGGAGTTCCTGTCCATGCTGTTTCACCAAGGAGCCTCTACTGCCACTTTAAAAGTTCAGTTGGCCGCTATTTCCAACTTTCACGTAGGAGAAAACAGAGCTCCCATTATGGCTCATAGGCTTTGTAAAGCCTTCATGAAAGGGTCCTTTCATCTCAGACCAACAGTTAGGTTACCTACAGCTCCTTGGAATCTAAATTTGCTCTTATCCCAACTAATCACCCTTTGAACCAGCTTCTTCCTGTTCCTTAAAGTTCTTGTCCTGGAAGACTCTTTTCCTAGTGGCTATCACTTCAGCCAGACTATTATCAGAACTTCAGGCACTTTCCATCAAGCAGCCATATTTAATTTTTCACCCGGACAGGGTATCATTACGCACCAACCCTTCCTTCCTCCCTAAGGTTTGTTCGGTCAACAACATTAATCAGTCCATTGAGCTTCCTACATTTTTCAAAAACCACTCCAACAAGCTGGAATATATGTTGCACAAATTGGACGTTCATAGACAACTCAGATTCTACCTGGGTAGAACTAAGGACCATAGAAAAGCGGACCAACTCTTTATAGCCTTTGCGGACAACAAAAAGGGCATGGCAGTGACGAAGCGCACACTTTCTAAATGGCTAACTGATTGTATAACCTTCATTTATTCTGCTTCAAATCAGATTTTGCCCACCAAACCAAAGGGACATTCTACTAGATCAGTTTCCACATCTCTGGCTCATGCGGCTCGTCTGCCATTGGACACTATTTGTGCAGCCACTTGGTCTCAACCCCATACATTCATCACTCATTATAAAGTTGACAGGACTTCCAGGGATAGAGCATCTTTTTGGTTCCACTGTGCTCAGGAGCGTTCTTCCGTGAGTCACTCAGGGTAACGGAGCTAGGGGCTACCCATGTAAGAACAAGCGGCGAGATTGAACACTCTCACATAAAGAAGTTATGTCCTTACCATAGCGTTCCATGTGGAGTGTTCATCTGCTTTGTTCTTACATCCTCACCCTCCACCCTCAGGTCTGGAAGAGCACGGATTTAGAAGTCTGGTCTATTTGTCTCCCACTAGTGGTCTCTCTGTTGTTCCTACTGGCTTGAGCTAGTGTCTGATCCTTATGTATACTTATGTATCCTTTTATGCTCATAACCTTTGTTATTGCTGGATCTGGTCTTGTTTGCAAACTAGATCTAAGGTAAAGGCAGAGGGAATTGTGGGAGGTAGGTTGGTCTCGAGCTTCTCCTAGATGCAAAGCTTTGCTAAGCGGCCGACTCGGAGCCGAGGATCGGCTCCGACACCCATGTGTAAGAACAAAGGCGAGATGAACACTCCACATGGAACGTTATTGTAAGGACAAAACTTCTTTTTAGATGGTGCGAGCCAGTCGCGTGCTGATACACATATGCAGGCTGTGGCATGACCACAACTCCTCTCACCCTACGTGGACTGCTCAAGCTGTTAGAAAGTCAGTTTGGAAAGCAGCAGCTGCTGCACGGCGGTCCTGGTTAATCATAAATATACGGCTGCTATTGTCTTGGCATGTGGAAAACAAATTCACAGTTTCTAAACAGTATAAAATCTGGCTATGTCTTTTTTTTTTTTCTTAACTTTTAGTTGAAGGCTGGTGAACTTGGTTTCTAGCTCCACCTAGACACAGAAGCATTGTTACGCCAAAACTAAATCTAACAAGCTCCAAAAAACAGATTTCATAAGTCTGACCAATTTTAAAGAGGAAAATGCCTGAGCAGACCATGTGCATATTTTTAAATGGTCTTTCTGTGAAAAAAAGGAGGTGAAGGAGGGCTGGTTCTTAAATATTAACATGATATTGAAAGCTTGCAGTGCAGTGACACACACAAATACCGTGAGTGTATTCAGAGGTGATAATGAGCAGGTAATTTCTTTTATGTTAAGTTGTCTGTCTCGCCTTCATTCTTGCTGGATGGGTTCGGAGCCGATCCTCGGCTCTGACTCGGCCACACTAAAAGCTCGAGAGCTAGTTCCACCGGCTTGAGGCTCCCCCATATCCCACAATGCTAGGCGGTAACTCCTCAGATCTCGTTTGCCGCTATAGCTATCGAGGTGCTTTTCAACCGGCTCGTCAGGTTAGGTGTTTCTAACTAAACTTTTGTAAAAATTTAGACCCCTTTGAGTTATTTTTTCCTGTATTAAAATCTTTTAGGTAGTTTATTACCATCCCCTTCCAAGTTCTCCCCGCTTTTCCAAGAACTTTTAGAGTTCTTTCCTTCAACTGTTAGGCCTCATCCCTCCCTTCCTAGTAGTTGGAGTGTTTGGGTTTTTTTCTGAGGAAATTAATTAATTTAAATTAGTTTAATTTAGTTATTTTTAATTTAAGGGTAATATGTGTGTGTGTGACTGTGAGTGATTACTCTTCTTTCTTAGCATGTCTAAGGAATCGAAGGTCTCAGGCTTTAAGAAGTGTGACTCATGCTGTCAGAAGATGTCTCTGACAGACGATCACACTTCTTGTGTATACTGCCTGGGACCTTTGCACCTGCAGGACTCATGTGCTGTTTGCCATGGCTTCAGCCCTAGAGTCCTGCAGGAGGCTAAAATAAGCTCATTCTAAGGGGCTTATTGAAGCCTGAGGTCCCCGACTCAATCCTCGGGAAACCCTCGGCCTCCCAGACCTTCAGCTCCGGTTTCTGAGTGTCTTCTGGGGCTCCGAGGCTGTTTGAACATCGGCTCGGCGGAGCCAATGATTCTCGAACTCATGTCCTACTATTTCCGGCTCCGGCCGGAGCCGAGGAAGATAATGAGTCGGCTCGATCAAATTGTCGAACCGATCTCCAGAAAAAGGTCCCGGTCACCATCTATCGGCTCCGTTCATTCGGCTCCAGCATCACCATTGCTGTCTGAATGGAGCCATAGATCTCACTCCTCTAGGTCGTCGAGACTATCAGATCATGACCTTCAGAGGGTAGTGAGTCGACTTCTTAAGTCCGAGGCACTGGCCCAGATGCTTCAAAGTCTGACTCAACAGTCTAGGGCTAATCCCATCACTCAGAATGTTCCTCCTCTGACTCCTTTGAGTTGGGCAGGCTCGGACCGGGACTGTGGTGGCGTCGGAACCGATACCGTTGTCTTCGGTACCGTCGTCTGCTCCGATGTCTTCCTTGGAAGAATCTCGGCGCGGGACTTCCCTCGTCGGCTCCGAGGGGTGAGTGGCATCGGACCCTTGTCCGACCCGCTCTCCCTCTCGGTGCTTGCGCTAGTGAGTTCGGCTCCGACATCGGCCTCGAGCCATCACCGTCGGTGCCGGGGAGGTTTTCAGCTTTTGGGCGGAGACCTCTGGCTCTGCCTGACAGGGGTGCCGAGGTCATGAGGCGTGTTAGAACCTGGTTCAACTCCACAGTCGGCTCCGTCTGCCCCTCCCTCCGCGGTGCCTCGGTGATTTCTACTCACTCTCATCCCGGATCATAGAGAGCCAGCTCCTCAAGTATCCCCAGTGGGGATCTCCTCCTCTTCGAGGCCTCTCCTGACCGGTAGGAGAGCCCCGTAGGAAGAGGCAGTGTCAGGGGAAGCACATTGACTCCCCTCAGTCTGGCACCTCTGACACTGATTTAGAGGATTCTGAAGGTTCCCTCGTTCCCCTCTGAAGATGTCTCCTTTGCAGACATCCTCGAAATCTTAAAACAGAGGGGAATTGGCCAGCCCTCAACCCTTCAGAGGATGAATCGGTGTATCTTGAGGTGTTTGGCTCTTGCCCTTCCACCTCCTGGGTGTCCCCTCCCTTTGACCCCCCTCATGCAAGTGGTGGCAAAGGAGGCCTGGGCGGCGCCTGACTCAGTGGAACCCACCCCCAGGAGACCATCAAAATTTATCACTGCCCCCAAGGACAAAGAATTTTTAACCAAAGGCGTCTCTGTTGATGCTATGGTGGTGGCTGTGACCACCAAGAAGGAGTTAGCTGATCCTTCGGTGCCTGTTCATCCTCCTAACAAGGAGTCTAGGACTATGGACAGGTGCGAGGCGGATGTTCTCGTCAGCAACCTTTACTATCGTTAGCTGAATTACCTGTGTCATTTCACTCATCTTCAGAGGGATTTGCTCAAGGAAGTGAGCGAAATGTTAAAGGACCCAACAGCTGCGGGTTTTCAGGATAGGATGAACTCTCAGCTGGCGACCCTTAATTTTATAACTAACTCCTCCATGTGCCTCCTTTCATATGCAGAGACGGGCGAGTAAGCGGCAGGTACAGGTGTGGCCTTCGTAGGCACGCCTGGATGCGGCTATGTAACTTTGCGGACCCTTTCAAGGCGTCCTTCACTAACTTCCTTTTGATGGATCATCCTCTTTGGTCCTCAAGTGAAGGAAACCCTGACTAGGTCGAGACTGATGGCAAAACTCTGTCTGCCGTGAGTCTGTTTTCTACCCCTTCTAGGCCTTACCCCAAAGGCCAGAAGGGGAAAGATGTGGTTCATAAACAATCTCAGGAGATTTGCCTGGCCTTACAGAGTCAGTTCTCCTCTAGAGGCAGAGGGGGGAACAATAATGGTAGATGCCGTCCTAGAGGCAGAGGGGGCCCGCAGAATCAGGGCAGTTGAGAAACCTTTTCCGACAAGCCCTTTCAGCATCCCTGAGGGGTTGCCCGACTGTCCACCGGAGGCAGTCGGGGAAGATTATCTCTGTGCCAGAAGCCTGGCTATCCCTAACTCAAGACAAGTGGGTACAGTCTATCATTTCGAAGGCTACAGAATCCCATTCTTTCATTCCAAAGCAATCAAAAATCCCTTCCAGGCGTTCCACCCAGTCAAAGGGCAAGCAGCACTAGAAATTTCAAAGCTGCTTGCAAAAGAACCATTCAACCAGTTCCAGCAGACCAACAAGGATCGGAATCTACTCCAAATTCTTTTTGGTTCCAAAGAAAACAGGGGACTGGAGACCCATTTTGGATCTCAGCAACTTGAACAAGTTTGTCAAGAAAACAAAGTTCGGATGGTCGCGCTGCTGTCCATTCTCCCCATTTTGGGTGGGACAACTGGATGTGCTTAATAGATCTCCAGGATGCGTACTATCACATCAAAATGAGTCGACGCTCCAGGAGATTCCTCCGCTTCAAGCTGGGAACCAGTCATTTCCAATTCAGGGCCCTGCCCTTTGGACTCGCTACAGCCCCCCGAGTGTTTACCAAATGCATGGCAGTGGTCGCCTCTCATCTGAGACGACAAGGATTCCAAGTGTTTCCGTATTTAGACGACTGGCTCCTTACAGCCCCCACCAAGCATCTTTTGCTTCTTGCCAGAGACTACACTTTTCACACATGTCAAACACTAGGTATTTCAATAAATTACGAAAAGTTTGTCTTGTCGTGTTATTACCTTCATAGGCGCAAATCTAGACACAGTCAGCATGTCAGCCAGACTCACAGAGCAGAGAATAGCAGACATACACAGACAGGTCTCTCTTGTCTTGCAGAGCAACAAAGTCAAAGCCAGATTGATCCTGAAGGTCTTAGGGATAATGGCGGCCATCCCTCTTCTACCATTAGCTCGCTTCCATATGAGAATCTTACAATGGATGCTCTTCACACAATGGTCTTTCCAACGACTTCCAATGTCCCATCCTATTCGGATAACACAATCGTGCAAGAATCATCTCTCTTGGTGGATCACATCTCCCCAGCTCTTCCTAGGGAGACCTTTCGTCCCTTCCCCTCCGGTGACAACGGACGCCTCCCTGATCGGGTGGGGGGGGGGGGCATTACCAGGGCAGGACGGTCCAAGGCATGTGGCAACCTTTCGAGTGCCACTTGCACATAAATGTCCTAGAGATGAGAGCAGTGCTTCTAGCGTTGCAAGCCTTACAAGACTCTCTTCCCAAGGGAACTATAGCAATTCAAACAGACAATATGTCTGTAGTGTGGTACATCAACAAACAAGGCGGAACCAGATCTTACCCCCTATGTCGAGAAGCACTCAGACTGTGGCAATGGGCGATTTCTTCTCAGCGGTTTCTGTTAGCAACGCACATTCCCGGGAAGTCCAATGTGATTGGACAAATTGAGCAGAGCTATTCTCATGCCTCACGAGTGGTCTCTGAAGAATTCAGTGTTGGAGAAAGTTTTTGAAAGTGGGGCCGGCCTTGCTGCGACCTTTTGCTACTCCCCAAAACAGCAAGTGCGACGATTTTTCACCCTCTTTCCCCAACCAGGCCACCCCAGCAGAGACGCTCTAGTCCACGATTGGCCCCGGGGACTTCTGTATGCTTTTCCTCCCTTCCCTCTGATATCTCAACTAATACAGAAAGCCATCGCTCAGAAAGCTTCCATGATCCTCATTGCCCCTTACTGGCCTCGACAGGTTTGGTTCCCATTTCTCCACCGTTATCTGTTGGAGCAACCTTGGCATCTGGACCCAGTTCCAGACCTCTTGACCCATCAGTCGGGTCAGTTGCACCACTCCCTCCCTTCTCCGAACCTCACAGCCTGGTTCCTCCAAATCCAACTCTAGCCAGGCTTCCTCTAATATCTCACTCAGTTCGAGATATTTTGATAGCCTCTCATAAATCTTCCACTCTGAAGATTTATCATAGTAAGTGGAAACGTTTTTCCTGTTGGGCGCACTCAAAGGATATAGACCCTTTCACTGCTTCCATTCAATCAGTTTTAGACTTTCTAGCCGAACTTTTCCACAGGTTTGTCTCCGTCTACCATCAAAGTTCAATTGGCAGCAATATCGAACTTTCATGTTGGAGTCTCAGAGTCCTCCATTATGTCTCACAAACTCTGCAAAGCCTTTTTAAAGGAAGTTTTTCTCCTCAAACCACCTATTGGGGATCCTCCTCCTCAATGGGATCTCAACTTGGTTCTAGCGTCCTTAATTCTTCCCCCCTTTGAACCTGCGGCTTCATGTTCAATGAAGTTACTATCTTGGAAAACACTCTTTTTAGTAGCTATCACTTCAGCTAGAAGAGTCTCTGAACTCCATGCTCTGTGTAGTCGACCCCCTTATCTTTTGTTTCATAAGGATAGGGTGTCCTTACGTACTAACCCGTCCTTTCTGCCTAAGGTAGCTTCACCGGCAAATTTGAATCAAACCATTGATCTTCCTGTGTTCTTCCCTAATTATTCGAACAGGTCAGAACAAAAATTACATTGCTTAGACGTTCATCGCCAACTTAGGTACTATTTAGACAGGACCAAACAATTCAGGAAGTCTGATCAACTGTTTGTTTCTTATGCAGAAGGTAGAATGGGCCTTCCGGTTTCTAAAGTATCTCTCTCTAGATGGCTTACTTCGTTGATTACCCTTGTGTATGAGATCAGACATCAACAGTTGCCATCCAAACCCAGGGCTCATTCAACTAGAGCTTTAGCCACATCTATAGCTTTCCAAGATAGGCTGCCTATTGATTCTATTTGTTCTGCAGCTACTTGGGCTTCTCCCCATACCTTCATTTCTCATTATAAGTTGGACTTGGCCTCTAGGGACCGAGCCAACTTTGGTTCCACTGTACTCAAGAGTCTGTTCCGATAGGCCACCGGGACAAGGTGCTAGGGACGCGGTCCCATCCAGCAAGAATGAAGGCGAGATAGACAACTTAACATTTAGAAGTTATGTACCTAGCATAACGTTCCATGTTAGTTGTCTTCTTCTCGCCTTCTTTCTTGCGTCCCACCCTCCTTCACCCTAGCCTGGACAGACCTAGAGGAGTTTATTTTGTTCCTTTATGGAATTTCCTTGCTGGGCTTAGCTTTCAAACAAGATCTGAGGAGGTATCGCCTAGCATTGTGGGATATAGGGGAGCCTCGAGCCGGTGGAACTAGCTCTCGAGCTTTTAGTGTGGCCGAGTCGGAGCTGAGGATCGGCTCCGAACCCATCCAGCAAGAAAGAAGGAGACAACTAACATGGAACGTTATGGTAGGTACATAACTTCTAAATATTCAGCGTCACAATCTCTAGTCACAGCACACAAATGCTTAACCACTAACTAAACTAAACCTCTGTTTTACAGCATTCTTCAGAAAACCTTTCAGAATCAGGTCAATTGTTCTTTAATCTTACAATTAGCAGTTCTCTCAATCACCACCCCAACCGACTATTCCAGAAAAAGTCAATTTAATAGCAGGTCTATGTCAAATAGCTTACCTGAAGAAAAAAAAAAAGAAGCAGTTCTTGGGTTGAGCAGAAGAAAAGCAACGGAAACTCCTAGTAACAACCACAAAAACAGTGTGGCTCTCTAACGGTCTCTGCAATCAGTGAGTGCCCCAATAAAATAGAGGGATCCAGTAGCAGGTAAAATCTCCAAATATCAGCAAAAAGAAAGGAAATACCTGCTGCTGGACCCTCTATTTATTGGGGAAAACAAAAGAAAATTAAGTTGGATGGAGGTGTTATGGAAGTGGTGGCTTGGATTGCAAGAATCCAATTGGCTGCCACCACTTGCTTTATCAACAACTTTTTAAGAAGTTTTTTTAATAAAAGTTTAATGTAACCTTAATGTAAAAATACTCTGAATCGTAACTATATAAGGTAAATTACAAGTCCAGTTATGATTTCAGCGTGTTTTACATTAAGCTCAACTACAAATCTCCATTACAGTTTCTCGCGCTGCTGGAAGGCACTGGGGGGTAACAGCTTGCAATTTGTATCTTCTCATGGTGCACTCAGATGTAAGCACAGAGGCGCCATGAGAAGGTACTCGGGGTTATTGAGTTAAAGCCCCTTTCAAGGAAGCCTTGTCCAAGGCCAACCAGTCTCCTCTGGCCTCTGGTTCTAAAACTTCCCGATGTTCTTCGTGTTTCACTGTTGCAGTCATAACTGTAGGGTACTCCTGCCGGCAGGCAGCCCGAGGTCGGCCAGAATATCAAAGTCTGGGTCCGGCGTTGGCTGTATCAGCAAGTACCCTGATGTCAGAACGCATGGGTATAAAGCTGACAGCCGACGCCATCTTCTCCAGTCTTTCTTGCCGTGCGGTGCAAAGCAGTTCGCTAGTTGTTGGTTGGCGTTTTCAAGACAACGTGGTGTGAAGTTTTCTACTTCTCTTCTCAAAGCTAAGTACCCGTTGAAACCTTTTTCTTGCTCCTCCGATGTCAGAAAAAGTTAATAATTGTGTATCGTGTGGAAAACAAATACCTCATAAAGATTTCCACTCTTACTGTCTACCTTGCTTAGGCCCTGACCACGGCGTTTCTTGATGTCAGTTTAATTCGCACTATCAAGCGTAGATACGATTGGGCCTTGAATTACTTCGGTGAAGCGATTTAATTATAGGATGTTGTCGGATACTTTACCGACTACTGGAATACAGAAGAAGCAAAGACAAGACAGGCCTCCGAGGTCCAAACAGGATACTTGCAGCGGAGCCAGATTGGGTTGGCGGTCGTCAGTGAGGTGCTTCTGCAGCCTGTCGTCGCCACTTCAGAACCAATGGCGACACGGACTCCCATGGGGAGCCATCTAGGCCTAGTAATTTGTCTGCTGCAGGACCTTCGGATGTCGCTCCTTCAGATGGGTCGGAACGCTGTGCAGGTACCGGCTTCTGAGGGTCTTCAGGCCTTCACATATTACTATTTCCACAAAGACAAAGGCTAAGTCAAAGGCTCCTGTTAAACCCAGACTTTCTGCTCAAGCTTCCTCGGATTCAGCTCCTAAGACTCAGAAGCAATTACTACGGATGGCTGAGGATTTCTTAACCATGATTAGGGGCTCTCACCCTCCTCCTGAGAAAAGGCCTAGACAGGATATCCCTTATGATTCCTCTGATCAGGCTTCTGTATCTTCTGTTTCTTCCTCTGATCAGGATTACTCTTTTCCTCCTTATGAGGATTCGGATGCAGAGGATTCTGTTCCCTCTGCCTCCCCTCCTGAAGATTTCTCTTTTGGGGAAACCTTGCATGAGATGAGGGAGCATTTTCATTGGGAAGGTCAGGATTATTCTGCTTCCAAAAAGAGACTTAGAGAATTTCTTCTTCTCCCTCAACACAGGCCTTTAGCTATTCCTCCTGTACTTGACATTGTGGATGATGCCTTCTCTGAAGCTAACTTGAATCCTGATTCCATGCCGCCTGCTCCTTCTAAGCCTGATAGATTTTACAGGGTCCCTGATTCCCATCAATTCTTATTTAAGAACCCTTCTGCTGATCCTGAAACTATTTCGCAGGGTTCCAAGGCTGCTAAGGCTGCCTCCTCTAAGAATCTCTGAAAAGGATTCTCCTGCCTTGGACAGGTGGGGCAAAAAGGTATATACTTCAGCTACCCTTTCTATTAGAGCTTTAAATTGCCAGTTTCACATGTTTAAGTATCAACAGTTTCTTTTATCTGTTTTAAAACAAAGGCTTTCTACCTTTCCTGCATGTGCTGAGGACAAGGAATTACAGGATGTGTTGCATGCAACTGAACAAGTTAGCAAACATAGTTTACATTGTGGTTTTGATGCCTTAGAGGCTTCTTGCAGGGTGGCTGCCTCTGGTACTGTTATCAGGAGACATGCTTGGCCGTGAGCAGAATTTACCTGAACAAGTTAAGGCTAAATTGCTAGATGCCCTGTTCAGCATGATGTCTTATTTGGATCTAAGGCTGAGGAGGTTATTAAAGATGGAAGAAAAAGCCAAGTCTATGCAGACTGTAAAAGATTTTTGCAAGTGCAGCCTCCTAGATTTTCCAGAAATTGGCCCTCCAAAATTGGTCTTTTCCCACTTCTGACAGGCCTCAAAGGGAAGATATAGACGCTGCAGAGGTGGTGCAGGCTCAGGCCTCTTACAGATCTAGACAGTGGACTGCTTCTTCACCTAGAAGGGAGAAGACAGACCTCAAACCCAAAGAAAGCAGACCCAATGACTCCCTCTGTTGGGCTTCAGGTCCTCCTTCCCTGGATGCCCCTCTCGGAGGAAAACTTTCTCTTTTTACCAAAATTGGACTCTCATTACCCAGGACAAATGGGTGTTAGGCGTGATTTTGAAAGGCTACAGATTCCACTTTCACACTCTGCCAAGGCCTTCCGCCCATTGGCCAGATCTGCCAAAACATCAATGGACAGAGGCCTTAAATCAAGTGGGACTTTATTAGCCTTAAGAGCCATAGAACCTGTTCTACCTCTAGAGGTGGGGAAAGGTTTTTACTCAAGACTTTTCTGGTCCCAAGAAAACAAAACTCCTGGAGACCTATTCTGGACCTCTCAATATTAAACACCTTTTGGAAATTCCAAAATTCAAGATGCTTAAACTTCAACAACTTCTTCCAATGCTCTCACAAGATGCTTGGATGGTAACATTGGACTTAAAGAGGCTTACTTACACGTCCCATAAGGCAACAATGCAGAAAGTACCTCAGATTCAAGGCAGGCTCGAGACACTTCCAATTCTCTGTACTGCCATTTGGCTTATCTACTGCCCAGAGTTTTACCAAATGCCTGGCTCCAGTAGTAGCTTACTGCAGACTTCAGGGGATTCAGATTTACCCCTATCTGGACGACTGTCTAATTCAGGCAGACAGCAAAGACCTTTTACTTCAACACCTGCATTTTGTTCAGCGTCTTCTCCTACTACTGGGATTTTCAGTGAACACAAAAAAGTCACATTTGATTCCTTCTCAACGAATGACCTTTTTGGGAGCTCTTCTAGACACAAGTTTACAGATGACCTTCCTTATTCCAGAAAAACAGTTACAGCTGACTTCAATCTTCAAGACCTTGGCAACATTGACTCAGCTCACTGCAAGGAAATTCCTGCAGGCTTTGGGCTACATGGCCTCTTGCATCCTGTTGATTCCAAATGCGAGGCTTCACATGAGGAAACTTCAGTGGTACTTAGAGAGCGTATGGTCTCAGCATTGCCACAGTCTGGATACAATTATTCCACTGATTCCCTGCCTCCAGAAGGAATTCCTTTGGTGGTCCAGGGCATGTGTTTTGAACGAAGGGAAGCCCTTTCGTCTTCCTCAACCTACTCAGATCATAACCACGGACGCCTCGGATTATGCTTGGGGAGCTCATTTTCTAGACAATTGCCAACAGGGTTCTTGGACAAACAAACACCTTCTATGGCACATCAACTTGAAAGAAATGTTAGCAGTCCAAAATGCTCTTCTAGCCTTCCAGACTCTTTTGAAGCCACTACCTCTGCTAATTACAACAGACACTCCCACAGTCATGTGGTACATAAAAAAGCAAGGGGCTCTCACTCTTACCCCCTTTGCAGACTTGCCATGACCTTATGGGACACAGCCCTAAATTTGAATCTGGATCTTCAGGCACAGTTCATTCAAGGAAATTAGAATCTCTTAGCAGACAGCCTGAGCAGAAACATTTTGGATCCTCACGAATGGATGTTGGACCCCAACTTATTCAGCAAGATAACTGCAGTTTGGGGCTGTCCTCAGATCTGTTTGCATCCCATCTCAACCATCAGTTGCCTCTCTTTTGCACCAGGTCCTTCCACAAGACAGCTTGGAAAGTGGATGCCCTGTCCTTCAGCTGGAGGAATCTTTTGGGATATGCCTTCCTCCTCTTCCTCTTCTGCCTCGGTATTGCTAAAGATTAAGTTGGACAAACCCAGACTGATCATTTTGATAGCTCCAAATTGGCCTCGCCAGTTTTGTTACCCAATTCTACTGCACCTTTGGAACCCCTTGGAGTCTTCCTCTGACCCATTCTCTACTGTCCCAGCATCAGGGTCAGGTATTTCACTCTCAAATCAAGACTCTCTGCCTGGCAGCTTGGCTCATCAAAGGCAATTGATTCCTTCTTCTCTTCCTAAACAAGTTTTGGATATTCTTTTGGAAGCTAGGCGTCCTAGTACAAGGAAATCTTATGCTTCTAAATGGAAAAGAGTTTGTATTTGGATGCAGGATCGTGGCTCTGATCCTTTAATACCTGATATTCCCTCTATTTTACTTTATCTCTCAGACCTTTTGATTAAAGGTCTTTCCTTTTCTTCCATTAAAATTCATGCTTCTGCTATTTCGGCTCATTTCATTTGTGATCCTCCCATTTTTTCCCACCAGCTGGTTAGACAATTTCTGAGAGGAGCTAAGAATTTAAGACCTCCTAGATCTCCTCCTGTCCCTCCTTGGGATCTCAACTATGTCTTGGAAAAGCTTACTTTGCCTCCTTTTGAGCCTGCTGCCTCTGCGGATATTAAGTTCTTATCCTGGAAGACAGCTATCTTGTTGGCCTTGACTTCTGCCAGAAGGGTGTTTGAGTTACAAGCCCTCATGGCCGTGGAACCATACCTCATCTTCCATCAGGACAGAGTTTCCTTGAGGACCAATCCTACTTTTATGCCTAAGGTAGTTTCTAGAGTGGCTCTAAATCAGACTATTCACCTTCCTACCTTTTTTCCAAAACCTCAAAATAAGGGGGAAAGGATTTTGCATTCATTGGACGTACACAGGCAACTACGTTTTTACCTGGACAAAACTAAAGGTTTCAGAAAATCAGATCAATTGCTTATCTCATTTGCTTCCAGTTCTCTAGGTAAAGCTATTTCTAAGTAAACTATTTCCAAATGGATTGCTCATGGAATAAGACATTGTTACTCTCTTTATGGAAAACAGATTCCAGGTACCGTCAGGACTCATTCTACTAGAGCAGCTGCCACTTCAGCGGCCTTTCTCAGAGGAGTTCCTACCAAGGACATTCTGGAGGCTGCCACTTGGAGCTCTGTGCATACCTTTTCCAAGCACTATAACCTCCCTTTGTACTCTAAGTCAAGGGCAGGCTTTGCCTCTGCTGTCTTGCAGGGTCTTCTAGCTGCTCCTTCTTCTTCATAACCTCCTCCCGTGTTCTCAGCTTTGGGATTCTACCCTACAGTTATGACTGCAACAGTGAAACACAAAGAACATAGTACAGTTGTGTATACCTACCATAAATGTAGATGTTCGAGTGTCTTCACTGTTGCAGTCGGTGTTCCCTCCTCCAGACCCCTCTTGTTTCTTTTGCTTACTGTGTTTCCTTTTCCACTACCTTTCTGGTGTATTTGTGTTTCCTTGGGACACCTTTTGGTTTTATGGGGCTTCTGACATCAGGGGCAAGAAAGGCTGGAGAAGATGGCGTCGCCTGTCAGCTTTATACCCATGCGTTCTGACGTCAGGGTACTTGCTGATACAGCCGACGCCGGACCCAGACTTTGATATTCTGGCCGACCTTGGGCTGCCTGCCGGCAGGAGTACCCTACAGTTATGACTGCAACAGTGAAGACACTCGAACATCTACATTTATGGTAGGTATACACAACTGTACTTTCTGTGCCAACATCTCACTCAGCACCAACTGTTAAAAAGCATAATCATGCATCTTTAGGTTCCACTTAGGAACTGAGAGTTAAGGCAATGAAGATTTCAAAATATACCAAAACTTCAGCACTGGTATCCTTACCGGTGCCGTTGACACCGATTTTGACATCCACTCAAACTAAGACTTCACCCGAAATGACACTGCTGAAGACTGATATTTCTATTCAGCCAGGACCACTTATTCCCCTTCCATTGACCCCTTTTTGTGTCAACTCCCTAGTCCCGTTCTGCTGTGTCCTGAGTCTCCCTCTGCATCGTGTGTGCACTCCACCAGAAGTCTCTCAAAAGTTGATATAGTAAGGTTGGTGGATCAGATCCTGACAGCCAGGGATCTTCCCCCATCTTCTCAGCCCCCCCCTCCCTTCTGGTGCAGGGGGCTCTCCCTATGATCAGGTTATTCTCTCTCTACTGACCTCTTCCGTGTTCTGGTCCAAACACACAAACCACAGGTTCCAATAACCTCTGTGCCAACAGCCTTTTTGTCTTCGTTGGGTACAGCTCTGATGCCTTCTGTACCTTTGAGACAGACTGGTCCCTGGGCCTGAGGGGTTTGAGTTGGCTCTGATTTTTTCTATGGAGCTGGCCTTGCCTCTTTGGGCTGTGCCGATGGAGGACCTGTCCTCGATTCTGGTTTGTCAGGTGGGTCTCTCGGGGCAGGGTGTAACCCCGGTTCTGAGTATGTCTGTCGCAGTTCCGGGCTCCCATCCATCCTCAGGGCTGCTGCCTTTCAAGCCATGGAAACAGCCTTGGCCACTGCCTTGTCTCCGGTAGCTGCTTTGTTACCAGAGTCTCACCCTTTGACCTGGGGTTTATCGGCTCTATCTCCAACCTCTACCCCTCGTCAGCGAGCCCCAAGGCTGCAAGACTTACTTGCTAAAGGTTTACCTTCTTCTGCTTCCTCTTCAAATGCTCCCATTGAAGAGCTACCTCAGAAGAGATCTTTAAGAGCAAAGACCCCACCCAGTTTGGGTTCGTGAAGGGCCGAGCGTGTCTCCTGAACCTGACTGACTTCTTTGAATCAGTCTCCAGAGCTGTGGACGAGAGTAAGGCAGTCCACACAGCCTGTCTGGATCTCGCCAAGGCCTTCGACACCATCCCCCACTCTGGAATCATAGATAAACTTACTAAGCTGGGCATAAATCCCTATGTCACTCGATGGGTTGCCAACTGGCTTACTGACAGAACCCACACTGTAAAAGTAGCCGACTCCAAATCCAGCTCCAGACAAGTGACAAGTGGAGTACCTCAGGGTTCAGTCCTATGAACCCTCTTGTTTGGGATTTACTTCTCTGAAGTACAGGCCAACACTGAGGGACTCTGGCTAACAAAGTTTGCAGATGACTGCAAACTGGGAGCCATTACTGAATCTCCAAATGATGTGGATATTCTACAAAAGGGCCTTAATAACAGATGCTTGGTCCCAGAGCCATAGGCTCAAACTCAGTGCCAAGAAGTGTATAGTTGTCCCCTTTGGGAAAAAAATCATGTACTGATGAATTACCACATAGGTGGCAGTACACTAAACACCGAAAGTGTGATAAGAGACTTAGGAACACAGATGGACAGTGATCTCACCTTTGGTAACCACATCGCCACAACAGTCAGGAAATCCTATGTGGCACACCTCATCACTAAGGGCTTTTCATCCAGAAAAAAGGAGGTCATTGTTCCACTGTACTCATCCCTCATTAGACCCATCATAGAGTACAATGCCCCATTTGGTATGTACCTCACAAGACATCTGCAACAACTGGAAAAGTCACAGAAACACCTCACTAAAAGAATCACATGCCTAAAGCAGATGCGCTATACTGACAGAGTAAAAAAAACTCCAGCTATACTCTTGTCGCATATTGTCTACTCAGAGGTGATCTCTGCTTAACATACAAGGCCATGTCAAACCCAGAGCTGTTGGACATGCTACATTTAAAGAAATCCCAATCCATCAGAGCCACATGTTCCAGGGACCTAAACCTTGTCATCACAATGAACAAAACATGCTGGAGGGATAGGTTCCTGACTCAGAGACTCCCCATACTCTGGAATAGACTGCCCATACATGTCAAGCAGAGCACCTCCTTGGCCCTCTTCAGAAGGAACCTTGACAACTGGGTGGGAGATAGGAAATTTACCCCGGGGATCACATCAGTCACCCTGCTAGACAGGGGTCCAGGGAAGTAAATATTGTGGGAAGAAATAGCCAGGGAATTGTTATGGCTAGGTTTGTATAGGCCCTAGGGCTGATAGCCTAGTACCAACCTATGATTCTCCCAAAGAATCCATAATGGAGGACATGGATTTCGATGAGGGGCCCATGGTCACCCCCAGAAGACATCTCCTTCAGAAACATTTTTGAGATCCTAAAACAGAGGGGGTGATTGGAAGCCCAAAGACCCTTCCTTTGAGGAGTCTGTGTAATTGCAGGCCTTTGGGGAGTGCCTGTTTACCTCCTGGGTGACCCCGCCAGCTGATGACCTAATTACGTTGACCAGACACCAAGCGCAGAAGGCTCCATGACTCTGTAGATCGGTCCCCCAGAGACCTGATGAAATACTTTCTGCTACTGAAGGCAAACCACATTGGGAAAAGGGCTTAGTAGTTGATGCCAATGGTGGTAGTGGCTGCCACCAAAAAAGAACTAGCTGAGGAAAGTTTTACTGTACATCCCCCTAACCGAGAGTCCAGGGAGATGGACAGATTTGGGAAGCAGGTCTATGCATCATCGACTGTCTTTATCAGGTCCTTGAACTTTTTGGCACACTTTACTAGACTTCAAAGGGATCTGGTCAAGGCGCTGTCAGATACCCTTGTGGGAGCAGTGGCTGAGAGGGTCCAAGAAAAGGTGGCCTCCCAGTTAGCTACCCTGGAGTCTATTTTGAACTCATCCATGAAACTCATTGCGCATGCAGCTGTAGGGGCGACCAAGTCAGCAGGTTCATGTTGCTATTTGACGACATGCTTGGATGCTCCTGTGTAAATTTGCGGAACCATTCAAGTCTTCCTTCATCAATGCTCCCTTTGACGGATCCTCTTTGAGCCCAAAGTTAAAGAAACTCTATCCAGGTGTGAGAAGGATGGAAAGACTCTCTGCTGTGGGTGTACATTTTCCACTCTTCAACGATCCTACTCCAGGAATCAAAGGAGTGGCAAAATGATGTGGTTCAAGAAGTCCCAGAAGCCTTTCCAAGACACACATGGTATGGACTTCCCTCATGGCAGAGGGAGGAGTTACAATGGGAGACGCCATCCCAGAGGTAGGGGCAGTCCACAGAATCAGAGTTCCAGGGAGTCCATCTCTGCTCAGCTCTACCAGTGCTCCTGAAAGGGGGCCCTGATTGCTTGCCTGTGGAAGCAGTTAGGGGAAGATTCTCCTTGCACCCAACCGCCTGGCGATGCATAACTACCAATGCCTTTGTGCTAAGAATTATTTCCAGAGGTTATTTAATTCCCTTCATCCTTTACCTGAGAACCCAAGCAAAACTCCCCAACTTTCCACCCAGTCAGAGGGATCAAGCAGCACTGGAAATACAAAAGCTGCTAGAAAAAAAAAAAAAAAAGAGTCCCACCAGACCAGTTAGGATCCGGATTTTACTCAAGATTCTTTTTAGTGCCAAAGAAAACAGAGGATTGGAGACCAATTTTGGATCTCAGCATTCTAAACAAATTTGTTCAACAATCAAAATTCCGGATGGTCGTGGTTCAGTCAGTGCTTCTCTTCTTAGAGGGAAAACGATTGGATGTGCTCTATTGACTTTCAAGACACATATTACCACATAAAAATGAAAAAGCGCTCAAGAAAATTTCTCCGCTTCCAGCTAGATGCCAGTCATTACCAATTCAGAGTGTTGCCCTTCGGTCTCACCACAGCTCCCAGGGTGTTAACTAAATGTATAGCAGTAGTCCAAGCTTACTTGAGGCTGCACAGATTCTGAGTGTTTCCTTACCTAGACGACTGGCTCCTCACTGCTTCCACCAGGCATCTACTTCTACAAACAGCAGAGTTCATTTTGGAGCTATCTCAGCAACTGAGCATCACAGTCAATCTTGTGAAGTCTCAACTAACCGCTTCTCAGGATATGGAATTCATAGGCGCTAGTCTCAACACTCTGTCCTGTGTGGCATTGCAGGTTGCAGAAAATACAATTGCAGGTTCATCCTATTCTTGTTCGAGCAAAATACCTACTCAACAGATTCTGCAGGCATTGGGCTCCATGGCAGCAGTGATTACATTATTCCCACTGGCAAGGTTGCACATGAGACTTCTTCAATGGCTGCTTGGGAACCAATGGTCTGTTCTAACCCACCCCATGAGTCACCAAGTCTTCATATCAAGCCAATGCAAAAACGACTTATCCTGGTGGATGCAGTCCAAAGAGATTCTTCTAGGCTGTTTCTTTGTATCTCCACAACCCAGGGCCATAGTGACCAACGAAGCTTCCCAGATGGGGTGGGGGTCATTATCTCGGGAATACAGTCCAAGGCACTTGGCCCCCCTCCGAGGCCAATCTGCATATAAGTGTTCCAGAGCTGACAGCAGTGCTTGTAGTATTACAAGTGTTTCATTCTGCCTTACCTCATGGAACAATAGCTCGTCAATCAGACAACATGTCCGTAGTCTGTTACATCAACAAACAGGGGGAACCAAGTCCTACCCGCTGTGTCAAGAAACCCTTCAAGTGTGGCAATGGAACAAGTGCAGAAGCTACTTTGCGCTAATTCCCGCTCAGGGGGAGTCCCCCAGAAATGGTCATCTCCCCCTGGCCTCCTTTCCACCTTTCCCTCATTCCCCTGATACCCCTTTTTCTCAAGAAAGCAGCTCAGTTGAAAAGCAAGGTAATCCTCATTGCATCTTACTGGCCTCTACAAACATGGTTTTCCTTTCTTTGGCTTCATCTTCTTCGATGACTGTGGATTCTGGACCCACTTCTGGATCTTCTGTCCCATCCTCGGGGACTAGTGCATCCAAATCTACAAACTTTCAAGCTGACTGCTTGGTTTCTCCAGTTCCGTTAGTCATCAGGCTTTTTGATGTGCGATTCTGTTGGCATCCCGTAAGCCATCCACCAGGAGTCCCTGTTGTAGTAAATGGAAGAGATTTTCTATCTGGGCCTGTGATAATGGTCCGGACCCCTTTTCAGCCACAGTAGAAAGAGTTCTAGAGTTTCTAGCAACCATTTTTGGTAAAGGAGCTTTTGCTTCCACTATTAAGGTTATTTTAGCAGCTATTTCAAATTACCATAATGGTTTTGGTAATCAGCTCTTAAGCTCTCACAAAAACTTTGTAAGGTTTTTCTTAAAGGCACCATTCATTTGAAGCTCCCATTCAAGGAACCTCTACCACCATGGGACTTGACTGTTGTTTTGCAGTCTCTTACATTACCTCCATTTGAACCTGCAGCTACCCGTGACTTAGTTTCTTTCTTGGAAAACATTGCTTCTTATTGCTATCACCTTGGCAAGACAAGTTTCTGAACTACAGGCTCTATGTTCTAAACCCCCTTATCTAATTTTCCATAAAGACAGGATGTCACTCAGAACAAACCTGACCTTTCTTCCTAAAGTGATTTCAGAGGCCAACATCAGTCAATCTGTAGATTTGCCTGTATTCCTCCCAAATTTTTCAAATAAAGACGAGTACTGCTTGCACCTCCTGGAAGTACATAGACAGTTACATTTTTACCTGGGCAGAACCTAGCAATTTAGACAATCAGAACAATTATTTTTATCTTTTGCAAGCATAACCTTGGGCAAACCGGTTTCTAAAGTTACTCTTTGAAGATTGTTAAAAGACATTTCTTTTATTTATACGAAAAAGAATCTAAGACTCCCTATGCCAGTGAAGGCACATCCTACCAGGGCTATGGCGACTTCAACTGTTTTCATTCTAAAGCTTCCATGTCAGAAATTTGCGCAGCTGTGGCATGGGCTTCTCCACATACCTTTATCACTCATTACAAATTGGATATGGTCTCCAGGGGGAAGAGCTTCCTTTGGTTCTATGGTAATCAGGAATGATCTTCCATTGGGCCACCCAGGAACTAAGGTAGCTGTGGACTGTGTCCCACAAGTCAAGAATAGATGAAGATTGACAACATCAGATAAAGAAGTTATGACTTACTATAATGTTCCATCTGTGTTGTCGATCTTCATAATTTCTTGTATCCCACTTCACCTGCCCCCTCCTATAGATTTCTGGTGCAGCGACATGTGGTTGAGTTTCCTTGTTAGGAATACACCTTGGACATGGCCTCTGGCTTGAGTTCGGCTATATTTTCTGTAAGCCTGCAAACTCGATCTGAGGTAATGTAGAGGGGGGCATTGTGGGTTGACTAGTAGCTCGAGAGATTTTTTGGCTGACGTGAGGCAGATAACGGTCGAATCAGTTCTGGGGATTGGAACTGTACCCACAAGTCAAGAATAGACAACACAGATGTAACGTTATGGTAAGTCATAACTTCTTTTTTTCTTGGTGCTGCAATTTTCCTGCTTTAAAGGTTGCTTTTGCACATTTAGCAAAACCAAATGACATTCTTATATCATCTGAAAAAGGTTTGACTACTTGCAGTCGTGCTTTCAATTCCTCATCTGATGAGCTATACAGTTTTAAATCATTGACAAAGAGAAGATGAGAGATCTTTACACTTTGTTGTTTTCTAAGAGCCAAATTATAGTCATGGCCTAATCTGTTAAGTAGACAGCTTAATGGGTTAAGGGCAAGACAGAAGAGCAGTGGTGACAGGGAGTCACCCTGGAATATCCCCCTTTGAATTTTTATCCCCGGAATAATAATTTGTCCTTTATCATGACTTAATTGCAAAGTCGTCTGCCACTGTTTCATGGTTACTGTAATGGAGTTGATTAGTGTAGGGTGTATCTTATACATATTTAAGTACTCTTTTATCCATAAATGTGAGATACTATCAAGTGCTTTTTTTGTAGTCAGTCCATTCCATACTTGGATTATTTCCCTTTTTACAGTTCTCCATTATGACTTTATTTAGCAACAGATGATCCTTTGCTCCATATGACTTTCTTTTATTACTCTTTTGTTTAATTGCCACGACTGAATTTTCTTCTAAATGACTATAAACTCTGTCGGCATCAATTCTGATGTATAGTTTATATGTCGTTGAAAGGCAAGTTATTGGTCTATAAGTTTTAGGATGACTTACAGGTTCACTCTTAAGTAGGAGCATTGTTTTTCCTGTTGTTAACCAGGTTGGTGTCTGTTCGTGGTGCGCATATAAATAGTTCTTACTCATGGCCAAATCTTCATGCAAAGGTGTTAAATAATTTTAGCCAGAAGTTAGTTACTGCATCTGAACCTGAGGTTTTCAAATTGGTGGCTTTTCTTAACTTTATCTCAATCTCTCTGGCCGTTGCTTCATTCCATTTCATATCATGTACCTTTGAACTTCTTTCTTTTACTTCTATCCATTAGCATCTTTATGTTCCACAGGATCGTCATAGATATTTCTCCAAAATGTGTCTATTTCTTCTTTTTTGTGTGGTTTTTCAATTCCTTTTGCCTTGTTTCCCAATTCTGTATAGAAACTTTTGGGATCATTAATAAATTGCTTATTTTGTACTTTTCTTTTATATTTATCTGTGTATCTTCCAAGTTTTTTTTTTTGCCTGTGCTGAGATTTTTAGTTTATTTGCACTAGTGCAAGATAGATCCTTATCTATTATAATACTGCACATTGCTTTTATCATATCTATCTTTCTGAGTATTTTTGTTGATCTGCTCCCTCTTCTATACTCATAGTGACACTTGTTGGCTTAATTGTTTTATAGTTTTCTCTATTTGATACTTCCATGATGGTATTCGATTTCTCCCCTTCCTTTCCCTTACTACCCTGTTTTCTTGTAGTAGCATTTTATCTGTTATTAATTTAGCTGCACAGTAATATATCCCATTTACTTTTGTTATATCACATGGATCTCTATGGACAATTCTAATTACTGTGTTTATTTGCTTTATCAAACTTCTGTTTTTTGGGAGGTTTTATTGACCTTCAGCAGTCTATTTCTTCCATTGATCTTAATATGTCTATCTGTATTAAATCCAACAACTCTTCCCTTAGCTCATTTTCTTCTAAACTGAGGGCATTTTTTTTGTTCTCCATTTCCTGCAGGCATTCTACAGACAGTTCTATAGCATCTTCCTGTGGCACATTCTCTTCAATTTTATCCTGTATTATCCAATGCTCTGTTATATGGGAACTCACTGGCCTATCAGTCCTGAACATCACCTGCATCAGAGTTACCACAGATGTTCTTAGTGTTTCACTATTGTAGTCATTACATTTGGGTAATCCTGCTGGCAGATTGCCCTCAGTCTGCCTGAATTCCAAAGTCCTGGGTCCTGCGTCGGCCGCCGTCGCCCCTTCCCTGACGTCAGGTCATCGGGGGTATAAAAGATGCAGCCAACGCCATTTTCTTTAGTCTTTCTTTCCGCGCGGTGCCCGAAGCAGAAGCAGTTCGCAAGTGCCGGTCAGCTGACTCTTTAGATTTTCGTGTTAGAGTTTCAGATCCGAAGTCTTCAAAAAAGCTAAGTACCCCGTTGGGGAAACTTTTTTTCTTGCTCCAGACCGATGTCAGAAAAAGTAAATAATTGTATTTCTTGTGGAAAGCAAATACCTCATAAGGATTTTAATTCTTACTGTATTCCTTGCCTAGGCCCTGATCACAATGTTTCTGGTTGTCGGTTTTGTGCTAGATTTAACCAATGCACTATTAAGCGTTGGTATGATTTTGCTTTAAACTATTTTGGACGTCGGTTTAATTATACAGAAATGTCATCTGATAGCCATCCGACTACCAGAGTTCACAAAAAATGCAAAGAAAAGGAAAGAGACAACCGAGGCCCAAAACCGATGACGAAGCTTCTCCTAAGCCAGTCGCCTGTTCTCAGTGAGGCACTTTCGCAGCCCCTGATGCCTGCTACTTTAGAGTCACAGGCCACTACCGACTCCCACGTGGAGTTGGCCATGCCGTTGGAAACTCAAGGTATTGGAGCCTCGGAGACTTTTCCTTCAGATGGGTCCAGAGCCGCTGAGCAGGCACCGGCTTCTGAAGATATATTCAGACCTAAACATCTTTACATTAAACCAACTTCAGCATCAAAGGGAAAGTCTAAAGTACCTCCTAAAGCAAAGAAGCAAACTCAAGAGCCATGTGGTCAGGCCTCTATGCCCAAAAAACAGATGCTCAAAATGGCCGAAGATTTGATTACCTTGATCAGGGGTTCCCATCCCCCTCGTGATAAGAGGCCTAGGCAAGGAACTGACTGAATCTTCAGATCAGGTTTCCATTTCTTCTGATTCCTCTTCTGATCAGGAATACTCTCTTACCCCCTATGAGGATTCTGATGCTGAAGAATCCATACCTTCAGGTTCTCCTCCAGAGGACTATTCTTTTGGGGAAACCTTGCATACCATGAGGGAGCATTTCCACTGGGAGAGCCAAGATTTTTCTGAATCTATAAAGAGGCTCGGGGATTTCCTTTTACTACCTCAACACAGGTCACTAGCTATTCCACCTGTGTTAGACATTGTAGATGTGTTTTCAGAGTCTAGTCTTACCCCTGACTTCTTACCTCCTGCTCCTGTTAAGTCTGATATATATTACAGGATTCCTGTCTCTCATAAATTCCTTTTTAAAAACCCTGATGCTACTTTGGCTATAAGGGGCTTAAACTGTCAGTTTCATATGCTCGAATATCAGCAACATGTCATGGCATTGCTTAAACAGAAAATGTTGTCAAATTCTGAATGTGCAGAAAACAAGGGAATGCAGGATTTATTGCATGCAGCTGAACAAGTTGGAAAGCATACTTTGCAATGTGGTTTTGATTCTTTAGAGGCCTCCTGCCGGGCCGCAGTTACAGGCTCTGTAATTAGGAGGCATGCTTAGTTAAAGGAATAAAATCTACCTGATCATGTCAAAGTTAAATTATTAGATGCACCTTTACAGCATGATACTTTGTTTGGTGTTAAGGCAGAAAAGGTGTTAAAGAAAATAGAGGACAAAGCTAAATCTATGCAGATGGTCAAAAATTTTTTGCAAGTACAGCCACCTAGGTTTAGTAGACACTGGCCAACAAAGAATTGGTCCTTTCCTGTGTCAGACAGACCTCAATGGGGCAGATCCAGACGCCCTAGAGGCAGATCCCAGGCTCAAGGTTCATACAGGTCAAAGCAATGTGGTGCTTCTTCCTCCAAAGTTGGAGAAGACAAATCACAACCATACAGGAAACAGTCCCAATGACTTCCCCATTGCCTGCACCAAGCACTTATCTTCTGGCAGCACCCTTAGGGGGAAAATTAGCACTTTTTTCACAAAATTAGTACATTATAACCCAGGACAAGTGGCTTCTAAATATCATGTCACAAGGCTACAAGTTCCACTTCCATACTCTGCCAAAGGCAAACGGCTGGCCAGATCTGCCAAAAAATCAATGGACAGAGGCACAAAAACAAGTCTCATCCCTCATGGACATGGGGGGCCATTCAGCAAGTACCAGACCAAGAGCAGGGGCAAGGATTTTACTCAAGACTGTTCTTGGTACCCAGAAAGGACAAGGCCTGGAGGCCAATACTGGACCTATCTATTCTGAACACATTCCTGGATATACCAAAATTCAAGATGTTGACTTTGCAGCAGCTTCTGCCCATGCTGGGCAAGAATGCTTGACTTGTGACTTTAGACCTAAAAGAGGCATACCTGCATGTCCCAATCAGACAAATATGCAGAAGATACCTCAGATTCAAGGCTGGCTCAATGCATTACCAATTCTCTGCACTGCCCTTTGACTTATCTATTGCACCCAGGGTCTTTACAAAGTGCCTGGCACCAGTAATTGCATTCTCCAGACAAAAAGGAATACAAATATATCCTTACTTGGACAACTGTCTAATTCAAGCAGAGAACAAGGACATTCTTCTACAGCATCTGGCGTTTGTGAAAATACTTCTAACATGCCTAGGGTACACAGTCAACGAAAAGAAATCAAAACTTATACCCTCACAAGAGATAATATTCCTGGGTGCAAGCTTAAATACAACTGCCCAGATGGAGTATCTCACGCCAGACAAACAAAGGCAACTGACTACCTATTTCAAAATGTTGGCAATAAAGGCCCAGTTATCTGCAAGAAAAAGTCTGCAGGCTTTGGGCTTCGTGGCATCCTGCATCATACTAATTCCATATGCAAGACTGCATATGAGGAAACTTCAGTGGTACCTAAAAAGTGTTTGGACTCAACATTGCCACAGCCTGAAAACTATAATTACTCTCATTCCCTGCCTGCAACAGGAGTTTCGATGGTGGGCAAAGGCATGTTACCAAAACAAGGGACAGCCATTCACATTACCCCCAGCCAGGCAGACACTAACAACAAATGCTTCAGATTATGCCTGGGGGTCCACATGGTAGGAAGATGCATTCAGGGCACATGGACCTCCAACCAAATGCATCTACATATCAATCAAAAAGAGATGCTAGCCGTTCAAAATGCCCTGACAGCCTTCAAGGACCTACTACATCCAGGACAACTACTGATAAAGACAGACAACACCACGGTCATGTGGTATATAAACAAGCAAGGGGGCACACATTCTTACCCCCTTTGCAGACTAGCCATGACTTTGTGGGACACAGCATTGACTTACCAAGTACATCTGCAGGCACAATTCCTGCCAGGAAGGAAAAATACTCTGGCAGACGATCAAAGCAGAAACCTCCTGGATCCCCACTAGTGGCAGTTGGATCCACAAGTCTTCAACATGATAACAAGGAAATGGGGATGCCCGGACATAGATCTATTTGCCTCCCCTCACAACTACCAACTAAAAAGATTCTGCACAAGGATTTATCACAGACAAGCATGGAAAGTGGACGCCCTATCTTTCAGCTGGAAAAACCTATCAGTATATGCCTTTCCCCCTCTGCCTCTCCTACCCAAGGTACTCCTAAAGGTCAGACAGGAGAAGCCAAAGATGATACCGATTGCCCCAGACTGGCCCCGCCAGTACTGGTATCCAATATTAAGGAACTTGTCTCAATGCCCAGCTTGGACCTTACCTTAAATACCTCATCTACTGTCCCAACAAAACAATCAAATTCTGCACAGCCGGCTCAGGACTTTAAACCTGGCAGCATGGCAGATAATTTAGTCATACAAAACACACCTCTCAGTAAAGCTGTAATGGATGTCATTTTGGAAGCCAGAAGGCCTAGTACTAGCAAATCTTATGCTGGAAAATGGAAAAGATTCTGTGCTTGGAACCAGGCACAAGGAACTGATACAGCTGTGCCAAATATTCCTCACATTTTGCAATACATAACTGAGATGCTGGACAAAGGCCTATCGTTTTCATCTATTAAAATTCATGCCTCTGCCATTTCGGCTCATTACAATACAGAGCCACCAATCTTTTCTCATCCCTTATTAAAGCAGTACCTCAGAGGGGCCAAAAATGTAAGGCCTCCAAGGAGATCACCAATGCCTGCATGGGACCTCAACTATGTCTTGGAAAAACTCACCCTGCCTCCTTTTGAGCCAGCTGCTACTGCTGATATAAAGTTTTTATCATGGAAAACAGCTCTGCTCCTAACAATAACTTCTGTAAGATGAGTTTCAGAGCTACAGGCACTCATGGCTGTAGAACCTTTTATCATTTTTTATCCAGACAGGGTCTCTCTGAGGACAAACACAACATTTATGCCTAAGGTGGTGTCCAGTGTGGCTCTTAACCAAACTATTCACCTGCCAACTTTTTATCCAAATCCACAGAACAAGGGGGAGAGAATTCTGCATTCTTTGGACGTACACAGACAGCTTAGATTCTACTTGGACAGAACCAAAGTTTTCAGAAAGACAGAGCAATTACTAGTGTCCTATGCTGCAGGATCACAAGGAAAGGCTATCTCAAAGCAAACTATTTCAAAGTGGATAGGCCACTGCATTCATTTCTGCTATGTACTCCATGGCAAACCAGTGCCTAAGAGCATTAGGCCACATTCAACCAGAGCTGCAGCCACTTCAGCAGCCTTTCTCAGGGGAGTACCAACCAAGGATATTTTAGAGGCTGCTACTTGGAATTCAGTGCACACCTTTACAAAGCACTGTCATCTACCACTCTACTCTAAATCCAGAGCAGGCTTTGCCACTGCAGTTCTGCAGGGCCTCATAGCCGCTCCTAATGCTGTTTAGCTCCAGCCTCCCATCCATAGCTTTGGGACTCTACCCAAATGTAATGACTGCAACAGTGAAACACGAAGAACATAGTACAGTTGTGTACACTTACCATAAATGTAGATGTTAGAGTGTATTCACTGTTGCAGTCCAAGTTACCCACCTGCCATCCCCCTTTTCTTCTGATGGAACCTATCTTTCCTTCTCTGATTTATACAACCTATGTGGTGTATTTGCTTGTAGATGAAGGTAAAATTTATATTGGTGCATGTATTTATATATACATAAATTTTGGCTACCCTTTTAGGGGGCACCTGACATCTGGGGCAAGAAAAACTAAAGAAAATGGCCTCTGCCGTATCTTTTATACCCCTGATGACCTGACGTCAGGGAGGGGGCGACGGTGGCCGACGCAGGACCCAGGACTTTGGAATTCAGGCCGACTGAGGGCAACCTGCCAGCAGGATTACTTAAATGTAATGACTGCAACAGTGAATACACTCGAACATCTACATTTATGGTAAGTGTATACAACTATACTTTTCCTCTTCCTTCCCTTGCTGTCTAGCTTCAAGTGAATGCTTATACTGGTTTCCTGTGGAATTCTGCAAAATATCTTCCTATAGCAACTGACCAGTTGCTTTCTGTTCCACTGGTTTCTCCTTAATTTGGATGTCCATTGCTCTGTCCTGCTGTGGTGCGTTCCGAGTTTTCTACACTAAATCCTTCACTTCGCAGGTACTACATTATCTCAGTTTCTATTTCTTTAACTTCTCCATTACTAATCTTCTTTTCTACTTTTCCTTTTTGTCTTATTTTTTGTATTGTAAAGTTTTCCATGTCCAGATTCCTTTGCCTGTATTTCTCGTCAAATATCTTTGTGCTGCTCTTTTTGTATTGATTAGTTTTGCTTTCTCCTTTGCATAAATACTACACCATATTAAATCTCTTTCTTTCCCATGTCCATATTTCTTCTTCAGATGTGGGACCTGACTATTGTCCTCCAAGGTCTCACTCAGAAACCTTTCGAACCAACCGATTCTTGAGATATAAAATTTTTGTCTTGGAAAACAGCCTTTCTTGTAGCGATAACCTCCACAAAAAGAGTATCTGAATTGCATGCCTTGTCCTCCAAGTCTCCATATATTATTTTTCATAAAGATAAGGGTATCTTTAAGAATGAACCCTTCCTTCATGCCTAAAGTGGCTACGGAGGTGAATATCAACCAGACTATCCAATTAACAATTATCTTCCCAAACCATTCCAACAAGTGTGAATACATGTTGCATATCCTTGATGTTCACAGGCAACTGTGTTTCTATTTGCACAGGACAAAATAACATTGAAAATCACAGCAATTGTTCATATCCTTTTCACCCTATCTCTTGGGCCTTGCAGTGTCAAAAGATAACTCTCTCTAAGTGGATTATGAATTGCATGTCTACCATTTATTCTTCAAATGTATACAGCTACCTTGTTCTCTGAAAGTGCATTCTACAACGTCTATGGACACTTCATCTGCATTTTCTGCCAGAACTTCTGTCGAAATTTGTGCTGCAGCAACTTGGTCCAGACATCATACCTTTGTGTCTCACTGTAAGTTAGACATTGTTTCCAGAGGTAGCGCATCCTTTGGCACCACTGTGCTTCGGCATATCTTTCCATGAGGGCCACGCAGGGAATTATATAGCTGGGGACTCTGACTCAGAAGTGAGGAAGAATGAAATGGACAACATCAAATTAGAAGTTATGTACTTAAGATAACTTGGCATTTGTGTTGTCCAGTTTCATTCTTTTTCACTTCACTTCCATCCTTCCCCCATCCTAATGGCTTAGAGACACTTAGAGGAACTCAGAAACCCATAGGTTCTTAGTTTGAGCGATAGTTAGACAGACGTGAGGCATTATGGGAGAGGGAGGAGCTTGAGGCTTGTATCATAGTTTTGTAAAAGTGGCCAAATTGGATCCAATGTCGAATCCTAGACCCAGAAGTGAGGAAGAATGAAATTGGACAACACAGATGCCAAGTTATGGTAAGTACATAACTTCTATTTCTTTGATTAGAACATTTTTAAGAGAATGGATCTTGGGGGTGAACCTTGATTTCTAACAGCATACTAGCAGAAATATCCATATTAAAAGTGTGTGGGAGACAGATGGGCATGAATAGTACAGATTTTGTTGTATCAGAAATGAGATAAAGACCCTGAGCGACAAGCTTGGTTTACAGTGCATGGAAACAAGCTTATAGTTTAACTTCAACAACTGTGACTGAATTATCTGACAGGGTAGTAGTAAATCATCCACATATTAGACAAGCTTGGCATTACCGTAGTGGTTTGCCATTTCTTTCACAAAAATACTAAATAAGAGTTTCCCTGTGATGGAACCTTGTGAAACACCAATGTCAACCAACATGAGAGAGATGAAGTGCTTCCATTTGATGTCTTGTAATTTGTTTCTGGTGTAGTTGGTAAACCATTTGAATACACCGGAGGCTAGACTTAAGCAATGCATGATTGTTAGAGTTCTAAGTGACTGACTGTGTAAGAGGTTTTACACAAGTCAAGGTAATTTGCATCTTCTGTCTTTCTCTATTTGAAATTATATGAATTGTAAAATATCTAGGAGTGTAGATGTAGTGGTTACAACAGAACCTGTGTTGGCACACACATTTTTCAAGAACCTTAATGGCAATGAGAAAGCAATAGAAAATTATTTGTTTATCTTGACAGAAAGACCTTCCTTATGGAAGGACACAGTTGATTCTTGTTTCCATATTGTAAGGACAGCCTTCTTTTATGACCCTGTTGATTTTAATGGTGCCAGGGTAGGAAATTGACCTATATGTATAAAGTTTGGAAAGAGAGAGATTGTCAAGGGCATTTGAGCCTGGTTTAAGTTTTCATAAGCATTTTGAGATAGCGTTGATCGATACTGTCTGTAAAATAAATGTATAGAAATGGTGGAATAAGGCTTTTGTGCATTTCTGAAGTGAGTTTTTGAAAATATCATGAACTACAAAAATATAATGAACAAAATATAAAGAATGTTGTTTAGCAGACTGCTGAGCCATGTCAGAATCATTTTGATGAGGGAAAGTGGGCGGGGTAGCATTGTGGCTGGGATGTAGAGTATTATCAGTGGCAGTCCATAACTTTTTAGTGTTGTCTGCATATAGCCTTTGCTGAGTTTTAAAGAAGTACTTTTGCAAGCATTTTTTTTTTCTGATTAATATTGGCCTTTGATGCCCACAAACATGTTGGACCTGGTCATCACCAACATGGGTGACGGGTGTTCCGCACCAGAGGTCAACCCGTCACTGGTTAGATCAGACCATAAACTAATCACTCTGGATGTCCACACCCCACCACCACCCCCAACTAAGGAAACCACAGTAAAAAACTTTTCTAAAGCAAACTTCACCTTACTTAAGACAGAGGTGGTAAGTTTCACAGCCCCCACACTAAAGAATAATGCTGCCCAAGATGCAGAAACCTTTACAAATGCACTCTATGAGCACCTACAAGGATGCATGGATCATGCCATCCCTAGCAAAACCAAGACTCACTCCTCTGAGAGGGAAACCAGTTTGGTGGACCCCTGCAGTAAACAGACTATACAATAGGAGGAGGAAACTAGTTCAGAAAAATAGCAAATCCCAAGAAGGAAAGGCATCCCTGATCAGTATCCGTAAGAAACTGAGGTCCGTCATGAAATCATCCACGGCTAATTTCGAAAGAAAAATAGCCAAGGATTCAAAAGATAACCACAAAGCCTTCTTTAGCTATGTTAAGAATCTAAGTGGCAACTTGCAGATATGCTCTGAACTAGTGCAAAATATCACAAAATATATTGAACCTACTGATATTGCCAACATCCTGGCAGATAGATTCAGTGCAAACTTCACCCTCCTCTCACCTCCAAAAGGGCCCACAACAATACTGGAAAAGTGTAGTGTCCCAAAAATCACAGACGCACAAGTGAAAACAGCCCTTTCAAAAGCCAAAAACACAGCGTTAATGGGACCAGATGGTGTCCCAGGCTGCGTCTTGCACGGACTACAGAACGAACTAAATCCCCACCTAAACACGCTGTTCAACCTCAGCCTCTTCACAGGCTATGTGCCCATAGAATAGTGCACGACAACGGTTATTCCTCTCCACAAAGGAGGGGCCACAACTAACCCTGGTAACTATCTCCCCATAAGCCTGACTAGCCTGGTCTGCAAGGCTATGGAGCGCATCATTATGGAACTCATTAACAAAGACATTGGGAACCTCCAAACACTTGACCCGACCCAGTTCGGTTTTGTTAAGGGCAGATCATGCCTACTAAACTTCTTCAAGACCATCACCAAGGCCATAGACAAGGGAAAGGTGATTCACACAGCCTACCTTGACCTCGCCAAGACTTTCGACACCATTCCCCACTTGGGTATTACAGGAAAAACTCACCAGCCTGAACATAAACCCCTACATCACGAGATGGGTTGCCAACTGGCTTACAGACAGAACTCACACGGTAAGAATAGCGAGCTCCATGTCTGACTCTACACCAATCACAAGTAGTGTCCCTCAAGGCTCGGTCCTGGGACCCCTACTGTTTCGCATATGCTTCTCAGAAGTACAGGCAAACACAGGAGGACTATGGCTAACCAAGTTCACCGATGACTGCAAACTGGGAGCCATAATTGACACTCTGGCTGACATGGACATCCTCCAAAAGGGCCTTACTGAGACGGACACCTGGTGTCAAAGTCATGGCCTCAAGGTAAATGCCAAAAAATGCATAGTCATCCCATTTGGGAAACAAAACGGCCACAAATTCCACATAGGTGGCATCCCCCTTAATACAGAAGAGGTAATAAGAGATCTGGGGACCCAGGTAGATAGTAATCTCTCCTTTGACAGTCATATTGCCAAAGTAGTTAGGAAATCCTTCTATGTGGCCCATCTAATTACTAAAGGGTTCGCATCTAGAAATAGAGATTATAGTGCCCCTCTACTCGTCACTCATTAGACCCATCACAGAGTACAATGCCCCATTTGGGATGTACCCCACAAGACACTTTCAACAGCTGGAAAGACCACAGAAGTACCTCACCAAGAGGATTACTGGTCTCAAACATATGTCCTATGCAGCCCTCCTGAAAAACTCCAGCTGTACTCGGTGGCATATCGCTTACTCAGAGGTGATCTCTGCCTGACTTACAAAGCCATGTCCAACTCAGAATTGATGGACATGCTCCACCTAAAGAAATCCAAGTCATTGTGAACCACACACTCTAGTGAGCTAAACCTCACCGCAACAATAAATAGAACATGCTGGCGGATAGATTCCTGTCACAGAGACTCCCCATGCTTTGGAACAAAATTCCAAATTACATCAGGCAGAGCCCCTCACTAACACTCTTCAAGAGAAACCTTGACGAGTGGATGGGTAACAGAAAATACACCCCTGGGATCACATCATTGGCTCTGCTTGACAGATGATCAGTTAATTAATCAATGGGGTGACGAAAGCTGACACACTCTGGCTAGGCTTATAAATGCTCTACCTACCTACCTATGAACAAAGCAGGCAAAAGTTTTCTTAATTTTACAATGACTTTGAGTTTCATGTCCATCTATGGTAGGTTTGTAGAACAAATCAAGCCGTGCACAAAACTAACCCTCAGGAGTATACAAACAGATACAAAAATATTGCATCTGTGTGTATACTCTTGCGGGTTATTTTTATACATGGCTTGTTTTATTTTTTTACCAGTTTCTTTAGTTCAAAGTCATTTACGATAGTATGCCTTTTTAGGTTTATTCTAGGTCTGTAGGACAGACTTGCCTCAAATGAGAAGATGACATTCTGTCAAGTGTGCAGATACAGTATGAGACTGCAGTATTCTGAGGTAACTAACTGAAGATGACCAGTCACCTAAGGAGAAGGTAGAGTTAAAGGATTTGACATCAGAGTTTCTAGACTGATGGTGTCATGGCGGTTTATGAATCTTTTTGTGATTCCATACCAAACACAGTCAGAGATAGTTAGTAGTAGAGTCAGGCATGTACCCACATAATAGAATATCATATGGAGCCAATGCTAGGTTCCAGTTAAGGATGTTTTTATGTCCAGAGCTTCTGTATGAGTTATGAGAGAGAAATAAAGTGAATGAGGCCATAGAGCTGGATTTGAGGATGGGAAAGTTCATCTGTTAATTATTTCTAGTTCATGTGTATGTGTCATAGGTAGGTACTAGGCTATCGGCCCAAGGGCCTAAGTAAGCCTAGCCAACAAGGTTCCCTGGCTTGCGCCACCCAAGAAAGTTAATTTCCTGTGCCCCTGTCATTTCCATCCTGTAATAATGATTCTGGATTTGATGTTACATAGTGAAAAGATTAGTCAGAAAGTGACAGATTTTTGCAGAGTGCTAGGTACATGCACATCACGGTCTTGATTGATTTTAATGTTCAAAAGACTGTACACATTGATAACAGAAGATAAACATCAAATAAAAAGAAAATGTGCTGATTATTGTAGAAAACTGCAATTTGTCCCTCACCCTTGTGATTTTTCTTTGTCTGTAGGATGTTATAACCAGGAATAATAAAAGTCCTGTTTTTGTCAGTATGTTTAATCTACATTTCAGAAACCACAAAGAAGTGGTCCTAATAGAGAGATAATAGGGGTCTGAATGGAGAGATGGTAGGGATCCAGATGGAGATATGATAGGGGCCCGAATGGAGAGATGATAAAATCAGCAAGGAGAGGAGAAATACTGGAACTGATCTCATCCTTAAATCTTGGTGAGTACCTTCATGAGGTGGGCCCTGCATTTACAGAATCTCACCAAGACAATACTGATATATAGACAGTAATCTGATGTTGTCAATTCTCATTCATTCCCCAACAGTTGGGTTCGGATCTGACTCGGACATTATTTTAGCTCATGGCCACTAAAAAGCCGTCAGGCTCCTCCCTTACCCACAATGCACCAACCCAGAGGGGAAGAGCAGCCTTTGGCTCAACTGTGCTCAGGAATAGCCTTCCTTAGAGTCCACCTGGGATTTTAGGTAACTGGGACCCGTGTCCCAACTGTAGAGGAATGAATGAAAATTGACAACATCAGATAAGAAGTTATTTACTCGCAGTAGCATTCCATGTTTGTTCCTCATTTTCATTTTTCCCACAACTCCCCTTCTACCAACCCCAACCTTTTTCACGGTTGATTTCTATAAGAATGAGAACGTATAAGAATACCACTGTTCCTTCTGTTGAGGTTCAGATAATGGCTTCCTGTGTCAGGAATATTATGATAATATTTCTTACATTATGTCAACCAGCAAACAAGATCTGAGGTATGTTAGAGGTTTGTGCGTTATGGGTAAGGGAGGAGCGAGAAAGATTTTTTGTGGCCATGCGCTAACATAATGGCCAAGTTGAATCCGAACCCAACTGTTGAGGAATAATGAAAATGGACAACACAGATGGAACATTATGGTGAGCGCACAGCCTCTTTTTTTTTATAAGTGGCAGAGGTAGATTAAAAAATAAAAAAGGCAGCTGGAAAAAAAAAAGTTTCCATTCCTGGTAGGTGCACTTGTGTCAGGACTGGAAAAAAATGACAGTGTAGAATCTTCAAGGCACAAAAGCATTCCTACAATGGAGTTAGGCCAGGCTCTGGGGGAGGTTGCCCTCTCTGTTGTAGAAGGAAGTATTTTATTAGTCCACAAAAAAACACAAAAACTGACAAGCCATAAAAATCATAGCGTGTACTATTGAGGATAAGAAAGAAATTATGTTTTGCTACTGTTACGAAATAAGCCCATAATTTCCAGATAGAAGATATACAAAAAGATTAAGAGAAATTTGAGGAAAGAAAGATACTTGCACAAGGAAAACTATCAAAGCCTTCAAATGCAAATTTGTGTTCATTAATAAAATAGATTCATGAAAAGTGACTTATAGCCAAGAAACCTTGTGCTGTTTGGAAAAAAGAAGTGAATGAGGAAGTGTGAAAATATAAAGGACAAAATCTAGAGAATTTTGGACACTGGAAAGAAAGAGAGATCTGATATGGTGCAATATTTATGCAACGGAGAAAGAAAATTAATCCATACAAAAACAAAGCAGCTCCAAAGATATTTGAAGAGAATTACAGACAAAAGCACCCAGATATGAAAAATTTTGCAATACAAAAAATAAGATCGCAAAGGGGATTGTAGAACAGAAAATTAGTAAAGCAGAAGTTAGAGAGAAGCTGAAGTTATGAAATACCTGCAAAGTGAAGGATTTAGTGTTGAAAGTCATTCTGTGTGTTAACATCACAGAATGATAGAACAGTGAGTCCCCAGATTAAGGAGAAACCTGTGGAGCAGAAAGCATCTGATCGGTTGCCATGTGAAGATACATTATAGCCTTCAGTAGGAAAACTTCAGTTGAAGTTGTACAGCAATGGACGGAACAGGAAACGATGGCAACTCTGACCCAGTCAATGTTATGGAGTGATAGACCAGTGAGTTCCCATATGAAAGAGCAAAGGATGACACAGGATGAAGGTGAAGAGAATGTCATAGGGAAATGTTCTGGAACTTTCTGTAGAATGCCTGCAGGAAACAGAGAACAAACAAAAAATGATCCAAGGGAAGAGTTGATTGATTTAATGGAGATGGATAGACATATTAAGATCAATAAAAAAAAAAAAACAGTCAATAAAACCCAAAATTTGGAAATTTGATAAAGAAATGAAAACGATAATCTAGACTAGAAATTCATATGATATAACAGAAGTAAATAGCATATATTACTGTGCAGCTAAATTAATAACTTATAAAGTCTTACCACAAAAACACAGGGCAGTAAGGGAAAGGAAGGGGAGAAATCAAATGCCATTGTGGAAGTATTAAATAGAGAAAACTATAAAACAGTTAAGACAAGCAGTGTCGCTGTTAGAATACAGAAGAGGGCACAGATCAACAAAAGTACTTAGAGAGATGGATGTGATAAAAGCAATGCACAGTATCAAAACAGACAAGTATCTATCATACACTATTGCAAGTAATAAACTAAAGGTATCTGCACAGGCAGAAAAACAGAATATATGTAGATAAATATAAAGGAAAATTACAAAATAAGCAATTCATTGACGACCAGAAAAGTTTTGTAGAAAGCTGGGAAGCAATGCAAAAGGAATAGAAACACCACCAAAAAAAGAATAAATATCTATAATGATCATGTGGAATGTAACAAAGATGGTGAATGGATAGAAGTAAAAGAAATAAGTTCAAATGTGCAAGATATGAAATGGGATAAAGTAACGACCAGAGAAACTGAAACAAGATTAAGAAAAGCTCCTAACTTGAAAACCCCAGGCCCACATGCAGTACCTAATGTCTGGCTAAAAGGAAAAACTATACTCCTTCTTAAGAGTGAAACTGCAAGATATCCTAAAAACTATAGACCAATAACTTCCTTCTGGCGATGTATAAGCTATACACTGGAACTGATGCCGACAGAGTTTATAGTCATTTAGAAGAAAACTCAATCATGGCAATAGAACAAATAAGTAACAGAAGAAAGTCGTATAGAACAAAAGATTATTTATTGTTAAATAAATAAAGTCATAATGGATAATTGTAAAAAGGGGAAGAGTCTAAGTATGGCTTGGATAGACTACAAAAAAGCATTTGACAGCATACCACATTCATGGATAGACGAGTGCTTATGAATGTATAAGATACAATCTACATCGATCGATTACATTACAGTGACCATGAAACTGTGGCATAGCACTTTGTGGCTAAGCTATGATAAAGGACCAGTTATTATCCCAGAGATAAAAATTCAAAGGGGAATTCCAGGGTGACTGTTTGTCACAGCTGCTCTTTTGTCCTGCCCTTACCCCGTTAAGCTATCTACTTAGCAGATTAGGTCATGGGTACAGTTTGGCAACTAGAAAATAAAGTGTAAAGACTTCTCTTTTTGTGCATGATTTAAAACTGTATAGTTCGTCGGATGAGGAAATGCAAGTAGTCAAAACTTTCTGTGATGATGATAAGAATGTAATTTGGTCTTGATAAATGTGAAAAGCAAACGTTAATGCAGGAAAGCTGCAACACCAAGAAAATATCAGTATAGGGCAGGAATGTGATATAAAACAACTTGAGCAGGAGGACATGTATAAATAATTGGGAAATGATGAAGGGGAGGAAATGTATAAATAATTGGGAAATGATGAAGGGTCGACAATAAAACATGAAATGTGAATAAAACCTAATAAGGAATATTTTACAAGACTAAAATTAATATTGATACAGCTATGACATCTAGGAACAAAGTCTAAGCTGTAAACCAATTTGCTGTTTCTGTTCTAACTTACAGTTTTGGGGTGAGTGACTGGCCACAAATAGTACTGATAAGCTGGACAGGAAAACAAGAAAATGCTTCATGCTTATCAAATGATTTATAAAAATCAGTGTATACCAAGATTGTATATTCTCCATTCTGAGGGAGGTATGGACCTCCTCAAAATTTATTACATGTATAGATCTGCAATTGTAGGACTGCTTACATATCTACTGACTTTAACAAGATTCAAACATAGTGTAAGTTTTAAAACATGACAAGAAAAGGTCTAAGATAACTTCCTTGCTTAATTTAGCAGAAACATATTAGTGTCAAGCGGGAATGGAAATCAAGCCAGAAGTAGAGAAAAATCAGGCAACAACTTAATGTGCCGAAAAAAAAAAAAAAAAAAAAAAGCAAAGAAAGATTATAAGGTGAAAGATCAGATGAGAAGGTAAGAAATGTGGAAAAGGTATAAATATAGTTGCAAGTACAGAAAACTCCTGGAACAACCTCCTGTTGATTAGGGGCTGGCACAGGAATGGTTAAGGAGAGGGGAATTTAAACAGAAAACTAAAGGTTAATTTTGGCAGCCCAAGATAGTGGACTACATACACATTGGTTTACAAAATCCATTGAACAAGTGCAGGTTTTGTAACACAGAATTGGAAACAGTTGCGCATCTTTTTGTTGGTTGTGATACACTAATGGCAGAGGGTTTGTATACTGAAAAGCATATTAATGTGGCAAGACGGGTCTATATCACGATTTCCCAGGGAAAAAGAATTGCTGCTCTGCAAAAAAAAAAAAAAAATCCAAGCACTAAATAAAGTGGAGGGGCTTGGCCCCCCACCCCTGATGTGGTGGGCTGTGCCCTCAATACTCTCCCTACTTAAATATACCAACTTCGAGATCATACCACAGTGGAGGAAATGGCCCAGCGATTTCTTTCCCTGAGGAAAAAAAAAATCACTGTTCCTTCTGTTCAGGGTTCAGTGCTTTCGACTTCTAGTGTTCGATAAAAGAGCATTCACTTTTTATCGTTCGTTGTAATATAGACCCAGCAAGACTCTTGCATTTGGGATTGTGCAAGCATTATAATATTGAAGTAGCTGAGAAATATTGGAAACATGAGCCACAGAGCATTATGGAAAATGAAGTTTATATCACATAGTATCACCTATCAACAGTTCAAAAAATAGATGAGAGAAAACTAGATATAGGAGTCCACAAAAAGAAAACAAAAGTAGCACTGATCATTGAAATTGCTGCACCCAGTGATTACAGTGTACAGAGAGACACAAAGTCATAAAATATCAGGATTTGCAAGCAGAAATGAGGGCAATGTGGAAGATGCCTATGAACCTATATGATTGGATGGGAGATAGGAAATTCACCCCGGGGATCATGTCAGTCATCCTGCTAGACAGGGGTCCAGAGAAATAAATATTGTGGGAAGAAATATCCAGGGAATTGTTATGGCTAGGCTTGCATAGGCCCTAGGGCCGATAGCCTAGTACCAGCCTATGAACCAATCGTATCAGGATACCCAAACTGTTCCAATATTAGTAGGAACAATGGGACTCATAAAAAATAATACAGTTGTATTTAGATATGTTACTGATGCATGTAACTCTGTATGAATTGCAGGAGGAGTCAATTCTGGAAATATTGCCAGTGCTGTGAAGAGCACTTCTAGCTAACTTCAAAGACTGAAACAGTGCTAATTTCCTGAACTTTAATCATACTTTAACTTGGGAATGGGGTCCATTCCTCTCATGGTTTTAGAAACCCAAAAGACTTGGAGAAATTAAACCTAAGGAAGTCTGATTGGTAAAGTATGATCCCGCTATATGTTGTATCAGATCTGTTTCACGTTTATGTATTTATGGCTGCTGTTTTAATAACCATTAGTTGGATCAATGGCTATATCATTTAAACTGACTTTCTAGATTTATATTAATATCACCATCATTCCCTAGGTGGCCTAATAAACTGGGATAAGTCCACTGTCATCCTATTTCAGACGACTGCCTTCAGTGATGCAGAATTGGATACTGTTCAGTTTCAGTCTTTCCTGTCAACAGCAAGGTCCTAGGTTGTTGTATCTTTAACAGCTTGAGTGATGTCATAGTGGAAGGTTAAGATCATGGTGCCACTTAAGTATCTGAGGATGTGAGTGTTAAACTCGTCTGTGAGGTGTTAATGGCTTCAATAACGCCATATAATCACGGATTTTCTGGTTTCAGACCCCTGTCACTGGTTCCAGGAATGATGAACTATCCCCACCAATCTTTTCAATGTTCATCTTTCCCACTGCTGCAGTAGCCTTTGGACAATATTGGTTGTTCCCTTCCCTGGAAACAACAACAGAACAGTTTGTGTAAACTTTGATTTTTCTGGGGGGGTGCAAAACATTTCTCAGGAACGTATGTATCAAAGTAATGAAAGTTGCTCACTTCATAATAACTTAACCGACATAGTGTTTTCTGCCAATGCATTTAATTGTTTGAATGGGGTACTAACAAGAAATTTGTGTTCTGCTTATGCTTTGTTTTCTGGTGTAGGGACTGAGAAATATGTTGTTAGTATAAGTGTGCTGCTTCTGAAAACTCATTGACAACTTATATTCCAACTAGCTCACTCCGGCAACACTTCTCGCTTTCGGCTTCTCTTTCTCGGCAGCAGCATGGATACTTAATCCAGTTCTGCTGGTTCTTCTCTTGCCATACCTGCATGTCTGTAGCTACTAGAGTTTGGCTGTATTGGTCTGAATGTACCCATAAAAACTTAAAAAGTAAACATTTATAGGCATTTAGAAGCCGGGTAGCTAAAACACCCTTATGTCCTTAAGAAGTCATTTACATATATCCTGTGGGCTTCTACTACTGGAAGTTTAAGGTATTACACAGTGAAGACTCTAATTGCTGCATCTTTTTTGCAGTTTTTACTGAATGGTTTGTCTGTGTGACCTTTTTACCTTTTGGGTAGGCTGTTGTGGAGAGTATCTTACACACTTCTACTGTCTCTCTAACTGAGTGGAACTAACCCCATCTTAGACACTTCTACTGTCTCTAACTGAGGAACTAATCCCTCTTGATTACCAATGACTGTGCTGTTCCCTGCAGGAAAAAATCTGAGCCAGAGAAATCCATCAGATGTGGGCTATTACCCAAACATGGTTATAACTATGAAGACAAGGATGATTCATTTATATGTTGTTATAGGGAATACCTCATGTAAATGTACTTTCCAGTTATACTACTGTTATCTCAAAATCAAAGGGCAACAGAGTGATTATATCACATCACTGATAACCTGGAAGTGGGAAGGTATATGCTTTTGTAATCAGTGGTTTTAGTATATATAATTGTTCTGCTGCTGTGTATTTGACAAGCGTAACTTTAGAATGCCCCCCCCCACACACACACACACACAAATGCACATTGTAGGTGTAGTAGAATTGAATGTGAAAATTAATCCCTGATCATACCTTTTTTATGCATGAGTAATCAGTAAAGAGAGCACAGTTAAAAAAAATGTCATCTGAATCCTAATTTACTTTGAATACTTAACACTTCTTTTGCAGAAGTTTTGGGCTGCCTGAAATGCATTGAAAAGGAAATTCAGCATCACACTGATAGAACAGATTCAAGTCATACTGAAACTGATATCCAGGATAAGTCTGACAGTATATCAGAGTTTCACACAGATTTACCTGAGAGCTCTTCTTATTTTCCCCTAAGTAAAGAGGATCTCTCAGGATCTGAAAGCATGCCTGACTTGTCACAGATCTCACAGGTAATTAGCAGAAATAAGGTAACTTTCATTCTTTTATCTTTTTTAGTTTGCTTCTGTTGAAATAAACTACTGAATGTAAGACATCCATTAATGTAGAATTTGATAAATGCTATTAAGAATTACTTGATGTTATAATTTTCTGTTTTGTTAGTATGGTAGGTATATGAATTTACTAAACGTTTTTTTAGCATTGTTCAAATACCAATAGCCACAGTGATGCACCTTATCCCACAACAGTACTCACAAAAGTTAAGAGTATTCATTCCATTGTTGAATAGTTTTCCTAGCCATTTATATACAGATATATACCTGTGCGTGCACACAACTTATTCTGATGTTGCATCTTTTAGTTTTGTACTGCTTGGGGTTGCCATTCAACTGATGTTGTGCCATTTCAGGAAAATACAGGGTATCTGAGGCAGGCAGGAAAATCAGAGCGAGGCTAACCTAGACACCTATCAAAAAATGGCTGCTACTTGGCCAATGTTACATGCTCTGTGGTTGAAGATATACTGAATCTACTGCCCAATAAATTAATCTCAAACTGTACCCTCTCTCCCCTCAGTCTGTCTCGCAAGAAACCAGCTCACCTCCATTTATCACACAAAACCAAGTCCTAAAGTGCTATCTACTGCATTGTTGGGTCTTGACATTGTCCCCAGGAACACTTTTAAACCTCACCCTCTGTACAGGTTTTGTGCCAAGTGAATGGAGAACACCTTTAATCATTCCTCTGAATAAGTGAGGACCTTCCATAGGCAATTACACACCCATAGGTCTAATCAGCCTCATATGCAAAACAATGGAAATAATAGGCAGCATCTAAACACTGGACTCATCTCAGATGGATTCATCAATGGTAGGTCATGCTTAATCAACCTAGTGGAGTTTTTTTTGAAAAGGTCACCAAAGCAATGGAAGAAGGTAAAATGGTACACACTCCATAACTTGACCTAGCCAAAGCTGCTGACGCTCTCCCCCACTCAGACATAGTAGAAAAGCTAAATAAACTGGGAATAAACCCCCGTGTCACCTGTAGGATTGCCACTTGGCTCATAGATAGGGCACAGGGGACCAAAATAGAGGAAGATGCCTCCTCAAAGAGACAAGACATGTGGAGTCCACAGGGTTCAGTGCTGAGACCTCACCTGTTTGGCCTCTATTTCTCTGAAGTAAAAGCCAAAACCAAATGGCTCTGACTGATTAAGCCTGGAGATGACTGCAAGCTAGGAACAATCATTGAATCCCTAAATGACTTGATTATCATCCAGGAAGGTTTGTTTCAAACAAATAACCAGTGCCATAATCATGGACAGAAACTAAATACCAAAAAATGCATTATTGTATCCTTTGGGAAGTCATCTACTCTGAAGAGCTACCATATTGACAATACACCCCTAAGATTTGACCCATTTGTTTGGGAACTTATGTGGACAGTGTCCTAGCTTTCGACCAACATAGGTCCAATGTCATAAGAAAGTTATTCAGTACTGAGCAATTCATAAATAAAGGGATTGTATCTTGATCTAGAGATGTCATCGTCCTCCTTATCCCAGTCTTCATTAAGCCAGTAGTTGAGTATAATGCCTCCTTTGGCATGTATCTTTCCAGACACATGCAACAACTGGATCGCCCACAGATATCTTAGCATAAGGATACAAGGCCTAAGTAATACATCCTACATAGACTGACTTAAAGCCCTGTTACTATACTTGGTATCCTACAGACTGCTGAGAAGTGATCTGTCTCATGCATACAAAGCATCCCCGACCCACTACTGATGGATTTACTGCACATGAGTAAGTCAAATGACATCAGAAGTACTCTGTTCAGGGATGCAAACCTCTTCTGTAACATCAACAGAATGGATGGACAGGTATATCTCACAGAGGCCATCACTGCTCTGGAACAGACTCCCCATCCATATAAAACAAAATTCATCCCTGCCCATATTCATGTGGAACTTGGATATATGGATTGGTTTTAGAAAATTTACTCCAGGACTACTCCTTGTGGACTAGCTCCTAAATGCTTTATCTCATGCATGGGTCTCCTTATCTTAGCTATGGTGTGATACCAGTTATTCTTACTAGGGGTCATACATACTTATCAACAATGGGATGGTTAACGTTAATCTGACACCAAACATAATATGTTCATGCACCAAAAGTGAAACTGGCTAGACTTAAAATAGCCCGTAAGGCCAGCTAACCTAAAATGTTAAGTTGTCAATCTCGCCTTCATTCTTGCTTGATGGGTTGGGCTGCTAAGCTCGAGTCTCTTTCACCAGCTCGAGGCAGCCCCATACCCCATAATGCAAGGTAGTAAATACCCAGATCTCCTTAGGAGAACTTCTTTTTACCAGGTCCAGGTAAGTTGTTCACTTTTGTGATTTAAGCCCCTTTTTAGTCAAAAAAACTCTTTTATTGATAGTTTAAGTTATATTCTATCCTTTCTGACAGAATTTTCCTGTCTCCTTTAATTTTTGTTAGTCAATTTTCCTATCCCATCCCCCTGTTAGGGTGTGTGTGTGTTGGATTTTATAGAATACCTTTTGGTATTTGTGTGGTTAATTTAGACTGGTGTGTGTGTGTGTGTGTGTGTTGTGTTCTCAACACTATGTCTAAGGAGAGGGTCTCGGGTTTTAAGAAGTGTGACTCGTGCTGTCAGAAGATGTCTCTGACAGGCGGTCACACTTCTTACCTGTGTCTGGGCCCTCTTCACCTGCAGGACTCCTGTGCTATTTGTCACTCCTTCAGCCAGAGAGTCCTGCAGGAGGCGTAATAAGTTGATTCTTACCACCAAAATCAACTAAACCTGCCAAGGCCCAGGCTTCTGTTTCTAAGCCTGCAGTCGAGATCGGCTCCGGCTGGAGCCGATTCTGGATCGACAAAGCTTGGCGATGGCTGTCGGTGCGAATCTGTTTGACCGCCGATGTCGGCTCGATCGGTTCCGACACCCACGTTACTTTGGTGGCTGTATCGGCTCCGGCTGGAGCCGATACATGTTTCCTGTCGGCTCCGAAGTCGGCTCCGACAGGATCTATTATCGGCTCCGATGGCTCATTCCAGGAAGAGGTCGAGGTCTCCTTCCTTGGAGCCGATACCACCTCTTCTATCGGGCGAGCCATCGGACGATCTTCAAGGTCATCCAGGTTATCAGACCATGACCTAGAGAGTGGTCAGTAGATTACTCAAGTCACAGGTACTGGCCCAAATGTTACACAGTCCGTCTCAACAGGCGACTGTTGGCCCACCCGTTACTGTTCCTCTTTCAACTCTACCACAGAGTTTGGAGTTGGAGTCTTGAATGGTTACTGCTACGGCTGGAGGACGGATACCCCTTCTGTTCCTTCAGCCTCTACTCTTATCTCCTCTTCCTTAGAGGGATTTGGTCGGGCTTCCATGGTCTCCTGGTGAGTGGCATCGGATGAGCTCGGCTCCGACATCTGCCTCGGAGACTTCCGTGGCCCTGGAGTTCCTAGCTCTTGCGGGTTCTCTCGGACCTGCCTGGGAGGGAGCATTGTGATGAAGAGTGTACTGGCCACTGGTATCAGTCAGCAGTCTGTTCCGTAGCTCCTCCCTCTATTGTACCTGTTGACATCTCTGCCACGTCTCTTGCTACAGGACCCAGAGATCCTCCGCCTCAGGTTTCCCCATTCTCTTCCGAGGATTCTCCTGATGTTTCGGGAGATCCTCCTAGGAAGAGGACTTGTAGAAAGCATGTAGACACCCCGAGTCTGTCACTTGGATACTGACTTTGATGAGTCAGAGGGATCCCTAGATCCCCTCTGAGGATGTCTCCTTCTCAGACATCCTAGAACTTCTGAAACAGAGGAAACTGGCCCACCAGCAATCCCTCTGAGGATGAGTCAGTATACCTAGAGGCGTTTGGATCTCGGCCCTCCACCTCCTGGGTATCTCCGCCTTCGACCCCCTTATGCAGGTGATTGCACGAAAAGGGGCAGCTCCTGACTCTGTAGAGCCAGTCCCTAGGAGGCCTTCAAAATTTATCACCGCCCGCGACAAACAATTCCTTACTAAGGTGTCCCGCTGATGCCATGGTGGTGGCTGCAGATCCTTCCGTGCCCGTCCATCCTCCTAATAAGGACTCTAGGACCATGGATACGGATGTTTTCATCAGCGACCTTTGCTATCTGAATTACCTATGTCACTTCACCAGACTCCAAAGGGATATCCTGAAGGAGCTGGGGAAGTAGTTCAGGATCCTACAGCTGCAGGGGCTCAAGAAAAATTGCTTCTCAGCTAGGAACCCTCAATTCCATTGCAAACTCCTCCATGCTAATATCTTATGCTGCGGATGGACACAGGTGTGGCTCTTAGGCGCCAAGCCTGGATGCGGCTATGTGATTTTGGATCCCTTTAAGGCGTCCTTCACAAATTCTCCCTTTGATGGGTCAGCTTTGTTTGGCCCTCAGGTGAAGGAAACCTTGACCAGGTGCGAGCAAGACTCTTTCTGCTGTTGGAGTCCGTTTTCCACCCCTTCTAGGCCTTATCCCAAAGGACAGAAGGGTGGGAAGATGTGGTTCCGAATCCCAAGGAGTCACGCAGTTCACGTGGTCAGTTTACCCCTAGAGGCAGAGGGGTAACAACAACAGAGGCAGAGGGGTCGAAGAACCAGGGAAACAGGGAGCCTCTCTCTGATAAGCCCTTTCAGCATCCCTGAGGTGTTGCCCGGCTGTCCCTCCTTGGAGGCAGTCGGGAAGATTATCACTGTACCCAGAAGCCTGGCATTCCCTCACTCAAGACAGATGGGTACAGTCGATCATATCCAAGGGTTACATAATTCCTTTAGTCCCTTCCCCTCAAGTTCCTTCAGATGTACCACCCGGTCTAAGGGACATTGCAGAGTTAGAAATCAAAACTACTGCAAAAAGAGCCATTCAGCCAGTTACAATAGACCATTCAGAGCCGGAATCTACTCAAGGTTCTTTTGGTCCCCAAAAGACGGAGACTGGAGACCAATATTGGATCTCAGCAGACTCAACAAGTCTGTCAGGAAGACAAGATTCGAATGGTCACTCTTCAGTCAATTCTGCCCTTCTTACAGAAGGACAACTGGATGTGCTCAATAGATCTTCAGGTATCACATCAAAATTCACAGGCGCTCAGGAGATTTCTCCGCTTCGGCTGGGGTCCAGTCACTTCCAGTTCAGAGCCCTGCCCTTCGGTCTCACTACAGCCCCAGAGTGTTCACCAAATGCATGGCAGTGGTCACGGCTCACCTGAGGTGTTTCCGACTGGCTCCTGTCAGCCACCACCAGGCATCAGCTTATACAAGCCAGGGATTACACAATAGACCTTTGTTCTCATTTGGGCATCTCAATCAACTTGAAAAGTCATCCTTATCGCCCTGCCAGTCTATTACCTTCATAACTTAAACACTGTTCGGATGTCAGCTACCCTTACAGATCAAAGAGTTTCAGACATTCAGACTGATGTCAGCATCATTCTGTCCAGCAAGAAAATACAGCCCAGAATGGTTCTGAAGTCTCATGGCTGCGGCCATTACTCTTCTTCCTGGCTCGATTCTACATGCCTTCTTCAGTGGATGCTGTTCACACAGTGGTCATACCAGCAACTGTCACCAGATTCTGGTGACACAGACATCATCTTGCTTGGTGGATCACATCGTCTCAGGTTCACCAAGGCAGGTGGTTTGTACCTCCGTCCCCGATAGCCACTGTCACCACGGATGCCTCCCTGATCGGCTGGGGGTCATTATCAGGGCAGGATGGTTCATGGGACGTGGCAACCGTTCGAGTACCATCTGCACATAAATGTCCTGGAGATGAGAGCAGTGCTTTTAACATTGCAAGCCCTCAACGACTTTCTTCCCACAGACAACATGTCTGTAGTTTGGTATATCAACAAACAGGGTGGAACCAAGTCCAGACTTTGGCAATGGGCGATCTCCTCTCATCGGTTTCTGGTAGCAACGCATATCCCTGGGAAAACCAATATTATAGCGGACAGATTGAGCAGAGCTATCCTCATGCCTCACGTGGTCTCTCAAGCAATCTATAGCGGAAGAGATTTTTCTGGAATTCCATGTTGCGATCTTTTGCTACTCCCCAAAACAGCAAATGTCCAGACTTCTTCAGCCTCTTCCCTCTATCAGGCCATCCCCAGAGATGCTCTGACCCAGGATTGGCCCCAGGGACTTCTTTATGCCTTCCTCCATTTCCTCTGATCCCTCAGGTGATCCAGAAAGCTACTGTTTTGAGAGCCAAATTGATTCTCATTGCCCCTTACTGGCCTCGACAAGTTTGGTTCCCGTTCCTCCATCATCACCTTTTGGTGCAGCGCATCTGGACCCAGTGCCAGATCTACTGATTCACCAATCCGGTCAGCTGCACCGGTCAATCCCCTCTCAACCTCACAGCATGGTTGCTCCACTTCCTTCCTTAGCCAGGCTTCCTTTGATCTCTAACCCAGTTAGAGACATCATAGTAACTTCACTAAAATCCTCTACCAGGAGGATTTACACAAGCAAATGGAAGCGTTTCTCTTATTGGGCTAAGGCCCAAAATATTGATCCTTTTACTGCCTTTTCAGGCAGTTCAGGACTTCTTAGCAGAGATTATTCATGCTGGCTCATATTCTTCCACAGTCAGAGTTCAGTTGGCTGCTATTTCTAATTTTGATGTCGGCATAGCAGATCATAATATTATGTCCCATAGGCTCTGCAGGGCCTTCTTGAAAGGAATTTTCCTACTAAAGCCTCCAATCAGGAATCCTCCTCCTCAGTGGGATCTAAATTTAGTGCTGACATCCTTAATGCTTGCCCCCTTCAAGCCAGCTGTATCTTGTTCCCTGAAATATCTTTCTTGGAAAACTTTATTCTAGTGGCTATTACATCTGCCAGGAGGGTGTCTGAACTTCATGCTCTTCGGTTCCCCTATTTGATTTTCACAAAGACAGAGTATCTTTGAGAACTAATCCATCCTTTTTACCTAAGGTCGCTTCAAAAACAATCTGAATCAATCCATTGATCTTTTCCTAACTATTCAGATAGAGCTGAACAAAAGCTACATTATCTTGGCGTCCACCGTCAGCTCAGATATTATCTGGACAGAACAAAAAATTTAGAAAATCTGATCAACTTTTTGTTTCCTATCACGGATAATAAAAAGGCCTTCCTGTTTCTAAAGTGACTTTGTCCAGATGGCTTTCTTCGGTCATCACTGAAATTTATACGATCAGGGGAAAACAGCTGTGCTCAAAACCTAAAGCACATTCAACTAGGAGTTTAGCTACTTCTACAGCTTTTCAAGCTAGACTGCCTTTGGACACTATTTGTGCAGCGCCACTTGGGCCACTCCTCACACTTTTGTTTCCCATTACAAATTGGACTTGGCCTCCAGGGACAGGGCCAGTTTTGGCTCTACAGTTCTCAAGAGTTTGTTCCATTGAGCCACCCAGGATAGAGGTGCTAGGGGCCAGGTCCCATCAGAAAGCAGAAAGATTGACAACTTAACATTAAGTTATGTACCTACCATAACGTTCCATGTTAGTTGTCTTCTCCCTGGCCTGGACAGACCTTGTATAAGAAACTTTTATGCTAAAGACCATTCAGACCTGGTCCTTTTTCCATTTGTAAGTTTCCTCTTCCTTCGGGAAGTATTTTATGCTTGGTATTATTGCCCTTTGGCAACTGCCTTGCATCATGGGATATGGGGCTGCCTCGAGCTGGTGAAAGAGACTCTCGAGCTTAGCAACCCATCAAGCAAGAAAGAAGGCGAGAGAAGACAACTAACATGGAACGTTATGGTAGGTACATAACTTCTTATTTTATTTATGTACCCCACAATTTAGCAAAAAAAGTAATTTTATGAATTCCTTGTAAATAAACATCTGATGTTGTAAATCTTTATCCATTCCTTACTGTTAGGAATTTGGTTCCGTCCTCGCAGTTGGCACCACTGGCATCGATACCAGAACCCCCCCTCTAGCATGCAGCTGTCCCACCCCCCTACTCCTGGATCCCGGGCACGGGAGCTGCAAGACCTTACCTTGAAGGGAACACTTTCTCCGAAGTCCTCCTCAGAAGATCCCACTCGGGAGCCACCCCAGAAGAAATGGTGCAAGAGGAAGCACCTTGATTCCCATGAGGCATCCATCACTGAGGACACCGATTGTGATGAGGGAGAAGGGTCCCCACGGTCTCCCTCAGAAGACATCTCATTTGGAGACATTCTCGAGATCCTGAAGCAGGGGGGAGACTGGAAGTCCTCTAACCCTTCTTTAGAGGAATCGGTGTTCTTGCAGGCCTTCCGTGCTCGGCCATCTACTTCCTGGTTGACCCCACCTGCTGATGAGCTTGTTAAACTGATCATGCAGCGTGCCTGGAAGGCCCCGGACAACATAGAACCTGTCCCCCAGAGGCCAGGAAAAATTTTATCCACCCCTGAAGACCAGCCCAGTTGGTCCAAGCAGTTAGTAGTTGATACCATGGTCGTGGCAGCGGCCACCAAGAGGGAACTGGCAGAAGATAGTTCCACAGTTCATCCCCTGAACAGGGAGTCTCGGGCTGTCGACAGACTGGGGCAGCGAACCTACCCTTCAGTGACCTTTGCCATTTGATCGCTGAACTATCTGGCACACTTTACTCACCTCCAAAGAGACCTAATCTCAGAAATGTCTGCCTCTTTGTTGGGGGTATTGCCTGATGAAGTGCGTGACACTGTCGCCTCTCAGCTGGCTACCCTGGACTCTATCTCGAACTCCTCGATGCGCTTGATCTCTCACACCTCAGAGGGGGCAGATTGAGCAACCGCATCAGGCATCATCATGAGACTGCATGCTTGGATGCATTTGTGTGACTTTTGCGGACCCCTCTAAATCTTTCTTTGTCAGCGCACCTGTTGACGACTCTTCCCTTTTTGGTCCCAAAGTAAAAGACACACTATCACGTAGTGAGAAAAGTGGAAAGACCTTGTCTGCTGTGGGCATACGTTTTTCCACCCCCCAGAGATCTTATTCCAGGAACCAGAGGGGAGGAAAACTGTGGTTCAAGAAGTCTCAAGGATCTTTTCATGGCACTCGTGTTGAGCAATCCCCCTGGGGCAGGGAGGGCAACTCATCTGGAAGATGCCCCTTTCGGGGCAGAGGGGGTCTGCACAACCAGGGAGCTAGATATTCCTTCTCTGGCTGACCCTACCAGTGCTTCTGAACAGTGGCCCGATTGCTTTCCTCTGGAAGAAGTCGGGAGTCGATTTTCCCTGCACCTACAGGCCTGGCAACTCATAACAATGGATGCATGGGTGCAGAGAATAATATCCAGAGGCTATTGTATCCCATTCGATCTTACTCCCAGACCCGTCAAATGAATCCCTGATGTTCCACCCAGTCAGAGGGAGGTAGCAGCCTTAGAAATCGAAAAGCTGCTAAGAAAAAGAGTCATCCAGCCAGTCCCACCAGACTAGAGAGGATCCGGGTTTTAGTCAAGGTTTTTTTTAATTCTAATTAGTGCCATAAAAGATAGGGGCCTGGAGAATCTTGGATCTCATTACTAAACAAATTCATAAAACCTCAAAAATTCTGGATGGTCATGGTACAGTCCATCCTCCCCTTTCTAGGGAAGGACAACTGGATGTGCTCTAAAAACTTCCAGGACACGTATTACCACATGAAGATGGACAAATGCTCCTGGAGATTTCTCCACTTCCAGCTGGGAGCCAATCACTACCAGTTCAGGGTACTGCCCTTTGGTCTCTTGACAGCCCCCAGAGTGTTCACCAAATGTGTGGTAGTCATAGTAGCTCATTTCCGACTGCAAGGATTCCAGGTGTTTCCATATTTAGATGATTGGCTCCTTACCAGGAATCTTCTCATTCACAGCCTCTCGCTTAGGTATCACGATCAACATGGAAAAATCTCAAATATCTCTAACAAAAGCACTGGAATTTATTGGAGCGATCTTCGACACAATATCCTGTCAAGCTTCCCTTCTTCCTTACAGGCTGTCAAAAATAAGAAGCCAGATTCAAGTCCTCTTCCCACAGACATTTGTACCAGCATGCCTTGTACTTCAGCTATTGGGATCTATGGCAGCAACCATTACCTTAGTTCCACTGGCGAGGTTGTACATGAGACTAGTACAGTGGCTCACAATGGTCAATCTTAACCCATCCACTTGACCACGTGACACGCCTTACAAACCTTTGCAAGAAAGAAATGCTTTGGTGGATAAAGCCAGAATCAAATCTTTGGTGTCAACCATTCTGCCTTCCCCAGCCCAGGGCCACGGTGACCACGGATACTTCCCTGCTAGGGTTGGGGGGGGGGCATTTCCAGGGAAAGACAGTCCAAGGCACCTGGTCCGCCATGGAGGCCAATTTGCACATAAATGTCCTGGAATTGAGGGCAGTTCTCTTAGTGTTGCAAGCATTCCACACATCCCTTCCTTCCGGGACCATTGCAGTTCAATCTGACAACATGTCAGTCGTCTGGTATATCAACAAACAAAACAGAACCAGGTCTTATCCTCTGTGATGGGAAGCCATGAGAATTTAGCACTGGGCGATGGCTTCCAACTGCTTTCTTATAGCAATGCACATTCCCAGGAATTCCAACCTTATTGCGGACAGTCTGAGCAGGAACATTCTGTTGCCTCACGAGTGGTTCCTCAGTCCTATAATAGCAGATCATATCTTCCGCCATTGGGGCAGGCCTTGCTGCGACATGTTTACTTCCCCCCTAAACAACAAATGTAGAAGCTACTTTGCCCTGATCCCCCCTCAGGGGGAGTCACCGAGGGTGCTCTGATGCACGATTGGCCCCTGGCTGTGCTGTATGCCTTTCCACCGTTTCCCCTCATCCAGAACCTCCTCCAGAAAGCTCAAAGGTTGAGAAGCAAAGTGATCCTCATTGCCCCTTATTGGCCCCATCAAGTCTGGTTCCCTTTCCTATGGCCTCATCTGATTCACAGCCCGTGGATCCTGGATCAATGCCAAGGTCTGCTATCTCACCCTCGGGGACTGATTCACCCCAGTCTCCACAGCCTCAAACTCTCAGCTTAGTTTCTCCACTTCCGATAATTGCCAGGCTACCTGATATTTCATCTCCTGTTCGTGAGATTCTTCTGGCTTCACACAAACCTTCTACCAGGAAAATTTATTCTAGTAAGTGGGCTAGGTTCTCTACATGGGCCAGAGATCATGACATAGACCCCCTCTCCATGCCTTTTCAGAAGATCCTACAATACCTGACTACCCTATTACATGCAGGAGCTTCAGCATCGACAATTACAGTGCATTTAGTGGCGATCGCAAATTTTCACAATGGATTTGATCATTTTTCTGTTGTCACACCGACTGTACAAAACCTTTTTGAAAGGAGTATTACATGTTAAACCTCCTGTCAAGCCCCCTATAGAGCGTTGGGACTTGACATTGGTGCTTCATTCGTTAACAAGCCCTCCTTTTGAACCTTCTAATTAATGTGATATGAAATTTTTGTCTTGGAAGACTCTACTTTTAGTTGCCCTTACCTCAGCGAGGAATATCTGAGTTGCAGGCCTTGAGTGTCAAGAGACCTTACTTGATTTTTCATAGGGAAAGAGTGTTCCTACGTACTGACCCTTTCTTTTTGCCCAAGGTAATTTTTGGGTTTTCAATGAACCAGTCTATTGACCTGTCAGTCTTCTTCCCTCACTATTCAAATATAGGGGAATATCTTTTGCATACCCTCGATGTTCATAGGCAACTTCATTTCAACTTGGACAGAACTAAATCTTTCAGAAAAACGGATCAATTGTTTGTGGCCTTTGCAGGACCCAGATTGGATAGGCCTGTCTCCAAAATGATCTTATCTTCTTGGCTTAGAAACGCCATTACCTTCATCTACCATCAGAATAAAGTGTCTTTACCTTTAAAAATAAAGGCTCATTCGACTAGATCGATGGCTTCTTCAGTAGCTTTTCATTCCAGAGGCTTTATGGATGATATCTGCACAGCAGCCACTTGGGCAAGACCCCATACCTTTATCACTCATTACAAATTGGATTTGGCCTCAAGGGGATGAGCATCTTTTTGTTCTATGGTGCTCAGGAATGTCCTTCCTTAGCACCACCCAGGACTCAAGTAGCTGGAGACTCGGTCCTCACAGTAAGAAATGAATAAAGATTTACAACATCAGATAAAGAAGTTATGTCTTACCATAACATTCCATCAGTGTTGTAGATCTTTATTCATTCATTACTTCCCACCCTCCTTCCCCCTGCCTGGACTCCTGGTGGACTTTCGGATTTCCTTAGTTCAGGTATTTGCTCATCAGAACCTCCTGCTGTCTCTTTTATTACTTCTATACTATAGGGGTGGGCAAACTCGATCTGAAAAGACTATGAGAGAGGCATTATAGGTAGGTCTTAGCTGAGAGTTTTTGTATGACGCGAGCTTGGCAATGGCCGTGTCAGTTCCGAGGACGGAGCCGAAGTCCTAACACTAATGAATTAATAAAGATCTACAACACAGATGGAACATTATGGTAAGACATAACTTCTTTTTCAATTTAAAAATAAGATGCTGGTTCCAAAGACTGTATTTAAATTTATTACTGCATGCACACTATGTTGTTATCATATGTGTCTATATAATCATATATGTATTTGTGTGTGTATATATATATATATATATATATATATATATATATATTTATATAAACACACGCACACACACATAAACATGCTTGTGCATATATATATATATATATATATATATATATATATATATATGTATATATATATACACACACACACACACACACACACACACACACACACACACACACACACACACACACACACACACACACACACAGAGTGGATATAAAAAGTTTACACACCCCTGTTAAAAATTCCAGCTTTTTGTGATATAAAAAAATGAGACCACAATAAATCATTTCAAAACTTTTACCACCTTTAATGTGACCTATAACCTGTATAATTCAACTGAAAAACAAATCTGTTAGGGGAAAAAATATAAAAAATAAAAACATAAATTTTTATAATTTTTTATATTTTATTAATTTATATATTAAAATTAAAAAAATTTATATATTAAAATTATTTTAAAATAATTTTTTTTATTTAAATTTTTTAAAAAAATAAAAATAATTTAATAAAATGTTTTAAAATTTAAATATAGATAAAAAAAGTTATTTTAAAAAATTTTTTAATATTTTGTAAATTTTATTTAATTATTGCCCCAAATTTTTTTGTTTGGGTTGGTGGATTTTAAAAAGGATTTTTTAAAATTTTAATATTTTATAGAATTATGTTTTTATTATTTATATAAAAGGGGAAAAATATCGAAGAAATAAAAAAAATTTTATTATTTATATTTTTTATGAAATTAATTTTTGTGTAAATTAAAGTTTAAATAAAAAATTTAAATAAAATTAAAAAGGGTTGGAAATTTGGGGTTTTAAAAATAATTTTTTTAATTTAAAAAAAAAGTTTTGTGGTTAAAATATATAATATTTTTATATATAAAAAAAAAAAATTTTTGTGAAAATTTTATTAATATATATATATATATATATATATATATTAAAATTTATTTTTTTAAAAAAAAAAAAAAAAAAAGGGGGTGGTTAAAATTTTTTTTTTTGTTTTTCCCAGTTTTTTAAAAAAGGGCCCAAAAAAATTATTTTTAAATTTAAATTTTGTTTTGTTTTTTTGAAAAAAATTTGGGGGTTTTTTTGCTTTTTGGGGGTTTTTTTAAATTAGTTTTGTGTGTTTGAAATTTTATTTTGTGTGGGGGTTTTTTGTGTTTTTTATTCCCCTTTGTTTTTTGGGGTCTGTTTGATTTGTTTTTTTGGTTTTTAAATTTATATTTTTAGAAAAAGGGTTACGAATTAAATGGGTTATTATTTATTAAATATAGTAAAAATAAAAAATTTAAAAACAGATTATATATATAAAATAATTATAAAAGGGGAAAAATAGGGGAAAATTTATTTAAATATATTTATTTAAAATTAAAAAAGAAAAAAAGGGTTAGTGTATAAGAAATTAAAATAAAAATTTTTGGGGGGTTTTTTGTGTATTAATGTAAAAATTTATATTTTATTTTGGGGTTTTTGAAAAGTTTTTTTAAAAAAATTTTTTTTGTGAATTTGGGAAAAAATAATTTAAAGATTTAAAAGGGGTTAATTTATGGTTATTTTAAATTTAAAAAGGTTTGGGGAAATTTTTAAATTTTTTTTGTGGTTTTTTGTGGTTGTGGTTGGTGGTGGATTTTTGTTTTTTTATTGAAAAAAAAGTGGAAAAATTTTTAAAATAAGGTGGAGGAATTATGAAATTAAATAATATTTAAAATTTCGGGTTGTTTTTGAAAGTAAAGGGATTTTAAATTTTAAATTTTGGAAATGAACCCAAATAAATAAAAAGGAATGCTTTAAAAGAAAGAAATTAAAATTTTGGAATAAGAAACCTAAATAGAAAAATTTTTGATTTATTTTTGAAAAAAGATTTTTTTAAAATATTTTTAATTAATTTTGTTTTTTTCTTTTTTTGTGTTTTAAAACAAAATTTTATTTTTTTTTTTTTAAGAAAAAAAAGGAAAATTTAAAATAAAGGTTTTTTATATTTTTTTTTTGTTTTTTTTTTTTTTTTTTTTTTTTTTTTTTTTTTTTTTTTTTTTTTGTTTTTTTGTATTTAAATATTTTTTATTAGTTTTTGTATAATAATTTTTTATTAGGTTTTTAAATTAAAAAAAAAGAGGTGTTTTAATTTTTTTTTTTTTGTGTTTTTTTTTTTCTTTTTTTTTTTTTTTTTTTTATTTTTTTTTTTTTAAAAATTATTTTTTTTTTAAAAATTTTTTTTTTTTTTTTTTTTTTTTTTTTTTTTTTTTTTTTTTTTTTTTTTTTTTTTCAATTTTTTTTTTTCTTTTTTTTTTTTTTTTTTATTATTTTTTTTTTTTTTTTTTTTTTTTTTTTTTTTTTCTTTTTTTTTTTATTTTTTTTTTTTTTTTTTTTTTTTTTTTTTTTTTTTTTAAAAAAAAAAATTTTTTTTTTTTTTTTTTTTAATTTAATATTTTTTTTTTTTTTTTTTTTTTTTTTTTTTTTTTTTTTTTTTTTTTTTTTTTTTATTTTTTTTTTTTTTATAATTTTTATAAAAATTTTTTTTTTTTTAAATATTTTTTTTTTTTTTTTTTTTGTTTTTTTTTTTTTTTTTTTTTTATTGTAAAAAAAAAAAAAAAAGAAAAAGAAAAAGAAGTTAAAGAAAAAATAAAATTTAAAATAGTTTTTAAATTAAAAAAAAAATTTTTTTAAAATTTGATTAAAATTTTTGTCCTTTTAAAAAAATAACAAACATCATTTCTTTCCCTTTGAAAAAATTGTTCTGTACCCTTTAAAAAAAGGTGTTTTGAATTAAAGAAGTTTTTTTGTTTTTGGGGGAAATTTTTAAAAGTTTGTTCAAAATTTAAAAATAACACTTTTAAGTGTTATTTTACATTATTTTGTTTTTTCCCAAAATGCTTTTTTTCCGGGATTAATTCAAAATCTGTTTATGAACAGATACACAGGATTGATAGTTGTTGCTGAAGCACCTACCAAGAGGTGAAAATGCTGAGAGAAGAAAGGAGCCACTTTTGAGATTTTAAGTATTTTCTTCTGATTTTTTGTTTAAAATTACTGCTTTGCCGCCTACTTTTCGGCATTTTCCAGCTTGCTAAAGTTGATATCTGTATTAGAAACAGTATTTAGAACACATCTAGAGCCTGTTTACTGCATTTCCTGTGTTGCACTTATTTTAAAATTAGTTTTCTTAAAATTGCATTTTACCTGACTCTGGCCTAGCACTCAAGTGTGGTGTCATTTATTGCCCTATTCTGACTATTTTGCTACTTGTGTATGTCTGCTACCTTTAAACTAAAACAAAAAAATTGTGCTTTTTTCCCACTTTCTGAAATTTAAGAAAGTTCAGTTACAGATTTGCTGTTCTGAACTGTTTGCAAGTTTCTTGGAGGCCAGTGCTTGCATGGGCTAAAGGGAAGTCTCTGTGTTCACGAGTGGCAGTGGTTAACACCGAGCAGCCTGCCTGTCCCTGTAGGAGTGGTTACTACCTAGAAGCTGTATTTTTATTGGCCATTTTGGGTCAATTCCAAACTTCTTGATCTCTCTCTGTTAAAACCCTGCAACTCTCTTTTTGTGCGGTTCTTATGCGACAGCGCCGGGCAGCAGCTAAATAAGTTTAAACTATTCCCTGCTTCACAAAGTCTGCTCTTCACTTTTTCCCTTAGAACTGCCCTAAATCTCAAAATAAGCATTCTGTTTTCATTCTAAAGACCTGCACTTGCTTGTCTCATGGGTAAACACTAATAAACTTAAGCACTACATCCTCTTATAATCCTTTTTAAGCACTTGCTCTTTATTGGTTCTTTCTAATCAGTCAATAAGTAGTTCCCTATATTATTCAGGCATGTCCAAATGTCAGTTTCGGGTTTACACTCCTGTCCAGCTGGTGAATCTGGGAATCTTGAGGCAATGTTACAACTGCCTTACGTATACAGACCACCCTCTCCTCCTCCCAACAAGCTCAAATATATGTGAGAGATGCAACTATACAGCCAAACTGGAGGCTAAGCTCCCTCAACCCAGTACTGGCACAGCCTGTCAGGAGGAGAAGGTAACCACACACATACCACAAATCCAGTCTCACATAGACCTATCGCATTAGCAAACCAAACACATAAACACACAAAAACATACTCTGAGGCTCTAAATAAAAATCTGCCTAAGCAGCAGAGACCTCCAAAGCAGACATCCAAGCAACCCCTACCACGAAACAATACCCACATAGCACATAGCTCACAAAGTCAGTGTGCCACACAGTCACAGCCTTATACAACACACCTAATACACTTGTAATAGGTGACTCTATTGTCAGACACACTGACGTCTCACTCACCAGGCTGAAGAAGGAGAAGGTCACTGTAAGCTGCCTGTTGGGTGCCAGGATCCGCCACATAACACAAGCACTCAGGTCACCCAAAGCAGTACAAATATGACTCCGCCATTGTCCATGCTGGTGTGAATGACCTGACGTGCCTCCTGGACTACATGAAAAAAGACATAGAGGAGCCCTTTCATCATGTAGCCCAGGCCGGTATGACCCTGACCTTGAGTAGCATCTTACCCTCACCAAGAATGATGCCACAGTATAAAGACAAAATGATCAATTTTAACAATTGGCTAAAGTATTGGTGTCATTCAAAGGGGATCCAGTGTCTGTCAGCCTGGGATGACATGCTCGACAAGCCACATTGCTTCGCTAGGGACGGCTTGCACCTGTCACCCCTGGGTTT